>NC_133620.1:62257667-62557667 GCF_048593235.1 Sminthopsis crassicaudata
ACTTTCATTTCTTGATATTTCCCTCTTATATTCCTTTACCTAGCAAGCTGTTGCTTTTTGTTGTTTTACCTATTGAAATTTGAAATTATCACACAATCAAATTTAGAAGTTTTTAGCTATTTGTGTTTGGTAAAGAAAGAGCTCTGTTAGATGTCTAAATGATTGGAATCCTTCATTATTACTAAATTCTTTCTTGTCTCTGTGTTAGACTTGTGATATGTTTCTTAAATCTTTCATATATTTCTTCTTTTTGTTTAGGTTTTCTGTAGTAGACTCTAGTGACAAAATCATTTGAGATTCTTCCTTGATTTACCTTTACCCAAATAATCTTTATCTCATCACCTTTCTCTGGGTCTTGAATTTCCTCATATGAATAGGCTTTTAATATACAGTACTACTCCCATCATATATATATATATATATATATATATATATATATATATATATATATATAAAATATACACACATATATATATATATATATATAAAATATACATATATATATATATAAAATATACACATATATATATATATATAAAATATACACACACCTCTTACCTGTTTTATATATATATGTAAATATATACATATATGTATTTTAATATATATTTTATAACATATTTTATATTTTAATATTTATATATTTTTATTTTAATATTTTAATGTTTTTTTAAGTTTTATTTTTAATATATATTTTATAAGATCTACCCAGCCATGACTATATGTCATATCCTTCATCCCACCAAATGTAGTGGTACCTGTGAGATCAACTTTGTTTTCTTCTGGTAGGATCTCAAGGAATTTGAGACTTGTATGTTAATTAAAAGTAGGGCATTTGTATGTAGACATATGAGGCCAAGGGTTTTACTATTATTTTCTGTCTCAGATTCTGTCCCTTGTGAACTTCTTTGTATCTCAGTTGCTATTCTTTTTCCTTCTTTGTAGCTATTGTTTCTGGTTTCTAAGTTGGGAGATAGGCAGTCTTCTTTCTCCTCCCATGCTTTTGTAGTTTAAAGCCCTTTTGGTCAGCTTTAGAAAATACTCAAAGAATACATTTTTACCAGCTTGTATTAAGTATGTCCTGTCCTTTGGCAGGAAATCTGTCATTATCCCTGTGTTTTAAGCTATAGTTCAAAAATCCCAAATTCATTTTCAGAATCCACCTTATTGGTCAGCTCTTTGCTTTCCAAATTATTTTCCTCATGTTTAAGTAGAAATAGTAATTATTGTATCTTTAATAATAAGAAATTCCCAAGAAGCACAGAAATTAAAAGCGTCATCAAGAAATTGTATAATCAGAAGGAAAGGTGGGTTAGTCACATGGTAATGGATTGCTGGTGGACAACCATTGTAATTAATTAGACCCAGAATATGAAGTGAAAATCTCTCGAATGTTGGATTGTCCCTTTGTGATGAAATTATTTTAGGACACGGTCATGAGTTGGACAGCTTGGGCATACACAGATGGGTTGCAAACTGCATCTTTGGATGAGATCGCAGTTACAGAGTTTCTTCCTCATAGAGTTCTTTTGAAGATCAGTAAATGAAAGTGCTTTGTAAAACTTAAAAGTTTATAGAAATGCTATTCTGCATTTTTCACTTGACTATAAGATTCCTGTAAGCAAGTCTTATCTTCTGTTTCCTTTGTAAGTACCTACCATAGAACTCTATCCATAGTGTCAGATTTATACTGGAGTTAACTTTTTAGTATCATGGCCTACTTTGGCATCTGGTAAAACTTAGGGGCCCTTAGTCCTGAATTTATTGTTGTTGGAATATTTAATTAAAAATATGACCAAAAATAGTATTTGTAAATCCCATATGTTCAAATGAAAGCGTATTAAAGGACAACTGGCAGTCACTGGAGTCAAGAAAAATAAATAAAACATTTCTTTCTATAACGATATTTGTATGCTTAGAGAAACAACATCTGTATTGAGTTTATATTTCAAAAGGCTAATAAATCAGTAAGTCTTATGTGCCAGGAACTCTTGTAGGTGGTAGGAATACAAAGATAAAATTGAAACTGTCCCTACCTTCTGAGAATGTATATTTTATTAGGAGAGAGCTTGTAAAACTTGATATTGGGTCATGGGTGGGGGGAGAGTGAGTACTGACATCCAGGAGATTAGGAAAGCCCATCTTTTGCAAGTGGGATTTAAACCAAGTCTTTAAAAAGGATTCCTTCAAAGAATTATATAGTAGATCAGTTTTCCAGATCCTGATTATAGATTTGTAGAAATCTATTTGTAGACTTTTAGAAATGTGACAGTAAATAAAATTTTAAACCCTGCTCTTGACTTCTAGTTGAGCAAAACCCCCGACACCATGAAAGTAGTGAATGATAAGTTGTGGAGTGGAGAAAAGCTGTCAGAGGGACATAACAATTGAGGAGGGGGTGTAATTTAATTATTCATTTACTAATCTGAATAAATTTGTAAATTCCAAGGTAATTATTATTTAGGAGAAATCATAGATTTTTTCTAAAGGGGTTGGCTAAACAGTCTACTATTGTGAGCCTGTTTTGGATATTATCCTGGAAATGAACTCAAGAATTTGAACAGAGTGGTGCTGACCCATTAATTATAGTTCTGTTTGTGTTTCCTCTAATGAACTTGTGGTTTTCATATGTTCGTTTCTTTAAAATAATGGCTTATATTGTAGTATGAAGTACAATAGGAAACACCTATCACTAAAAACATTGAAAATAAACAGTGGCCGTTTGATCTGAGGTATGTCTATAGTTAAAAATTGCTGGAAGATGCCAACAGGACATATAAATGAAGATGCCTTTAAATAGGTAGTTACAGTTGTTGAGCAAGAGCATTCTGGGACACAATATAATTCAAGAAGCTGTCCAAATAGAAGATGATAAACCTGTAATGGCTGACCTCAACAGAGGACAGTAACTTCCTATGTGTTTCCCTTTAATATGGAAGAAGGAGGGGGATTGCAGACACAAGTTGAATGTATATAAGGGGTAAGAAGAGCAGTCCTAGTTTTGTTAGGTGTGAACACTTTATAAGTATATATTAGTCCTGGTGGGGTTTGATTTCCTTTTGCCTTGAGCTCTTGTCTCAGAGTTGTTGTCCAGTGGGGAAGGGGTTATACCTGTGATTTTAGGCTCTCCTGTTTATGGAAATTTGCATTTTTCTAAGGGTGTTAGTGTTTGTCAGTTCTAATTTTTATGCAGATGTGGGGAGTAGTCACTGAGGTTGAAATCTTTGGGCCACCTCTTTCTTGAATTAGAAGATAGCCTTAAGTCATCATATTTGGAGTGATTAACCAAGTGTCTGTCTCCTATGTAGAAAGCACTGGATTAGACAAGGAATACCAGACTAAAAGGAAATTGTTCTTGCATCACAGCACATTTCATTCTACACTGGCTGAGCATTCACCTGGTGCAGGAGTGGGAGGTCTGTGCTGTGGAGCAAAAAATCAGCCACATGTGGGCTCCGACTGAGAAACCTGAAAAGGGGATGCAGCTATGTTGTTGTTACTGTTAAAGCAAACATACCTGGAAATAATGCAGGAAAAATATTTCTGATTCTAACAAGAAATGACTCATTGATCACTAGTAGAATGACGAATATGGGGCTTTTATTTTATCTGTTGCTTACATGACAGCCATACATTGATAATTCTGCTTATGCTATTTACATTTTAATTAACCTTCAGTGATGTGAAGTCACTGGACTCTGAAAACATTCTCAGCACACAACCACTTCGAAGGCAGAGGCTGAATCCAGCTTTCAGGTCCTTTCAGCACCATTGTGTATGTATGCTATATAGTGATGAATATCAAAACAGCAGTTAATTATAGTAGTACCATTTCTGCTCTTCACCTCATTATCTCTGTCTTGCACGATTATTTTCTGTTGCTGCTGGCTCTACAGCATCAGGCTTGGCACCAGTGAAGTGTGAACACAATGCCAGCGCTGCATCGAGCCCCAGAATAGAAAGACAGATGGCAGATTGTGCTATTTATAGCAGAGCCGATCTGCCTGAGGTGAGCATCGCTGCCGAAATGGTTCTTATCAAGAATGTTTTCAGTTATTAAAACGATAAGGAAATAAAACCCAAAGAGAAAAGCCACAGTCCCTAGGACTCTGAGAACAAAAAATGTTGGTAAAGCTTGCAAAGCAATTGATTAGTCATTCTGGAATTGGAAAAAATCCTATCTTTTTTTCTCCCTGCCCCCCAAATAAAGACTTCAGGTTTGCAGCCTTATTCATGACTGAGCTTGAGGAATTTATTGTTCAGTGAAGTTCTGCTGCCATAGCAACTTGGGCAAAATGAATTTTAATTACTAGGAAAAATGTAGGTTTCTGATAAGAACTAATCATTTACTGGAGTACTCATGGGTCTTTTTTGTTGTTGTTGCTTTGTTACTCTTTCTCTAATTGCTCATCTTCTTTAAAAGAAAAAAAGCAAAACAATGTTCTTTCACATTTTATTCCTCTTTTTTGGAAGTGCTCAAAGCTCCCCTTAACCATGTACATGTGGTTATTTCATGGGTTGAAATTTATTTGATATTCAAAATTGTGATGTCATAGGAGTCATTTAAGCTTTCTCTTTTTCCATTTCTTTTTTCTTTTTTTTTCTTTTCTTCCTATTTTTCTATACCTTTTAGATGCCCAATTTCAAAGTCTAATGGGTTTCCCCACTTGTAATACTATCCATGAATACTTTGAAGTATAACTGAGATGACCCGTGAAACCTTGTCATAGAACTTGTGTGCCCTCCTTCACAGCCCCCCAAAATCATACCATTATTTTTGCCTTCCTTTGTATGTCAAGTCTTGGCACCTATGAGATGCTTAATAAATACTTGTTATTGACACATGATAGATTATTGGTAGATTGGTTTATACTGTTTAAATGGATGGTTAGATGGCATGCATACATTATAAATGACTTAGGGAAAGGTTGGCAATCTTTTTTTATTGACAACTACCTAACATAATTTTAAAGTGGATGATACCTAATTTTTTAAATATTTGGCAACAAAATAGTTAAAAATTTTAAATTATGTAAAAAATGTGTATGTGTATATACACACATATATATTTGCTTTTAAAGGGAATTTGTCTTTCCTATCATTTTTATATTTTATCCCTCCTCTAAGCACCAACTTAAATGCTTGATCTTTCTCGCTCCCTTTCTCGCTCCCTTTCTTTCTTTCTTTCTTTCTTTCTTTCTTTCTTTCTTTTTCTTTCTTTCTTTCTTTCTTTCTTTCTTTCTTTCTTTCTTTCTTTCTTTCTTTCTTTCTTTCTTTCTTTCTTCCTCCCTCTTTTTCTCTCCCTCTCTTTATTGTCTTTTACTCTACTATAGCTCAAAATTCCTTGGCTCACATGATAATAAAAGAAGGATCCAAAAAAAGAAAAAAAAAAAGAAGGATGTAACAGTCCTGCCTAGTATCAGAGATGGCATGAACTACCACAGTTGGCAAATTCTCTTTCTTTCAAGGAACTTTACTTGATGCTGCTAAGCTAATGTCATTCATCTTTTCCTTTAGTGTTTTATACTCCTCTTATGTATTTAACATATTTTAATTTTAATTATGCTTTTGTGTATTTACCTCAGTACCTCTGATAGATGGTAGAATCGTTGAAATCCTTGAGAAAATGTATTTTTGTATTGTCCCTGAGTCTTCCACAAGGTGCTAAATATAGAAAATATATAATAAAAGTTTGCTAAGTGAATGTGAAATAACTGCTTAATAGTTCTCTTGGAAATCAATCAACATGTATTTTTAAGAATCTTCTATAGCAGGCATTCTTCTAGAAATCACTAAATTTCTTCTAAAGAAAATACCTTTCTTTATGGAACTTGCCTTCTACTAGGATATACCATGTTCAAAATAAGTGTATGTGGTATTCACACCGAATGAATGGAGTACCTCATCGACTGGCTGAATTGAGAAAGACTTTTTAAAGCATGTAGTAGCTGAACTAATCTTTGAAAGAAAGTCAGAGATCCAAGTGGTGAGTGTAGGAGGGAGAACCTTATACAGAGGCATGAAATGGAATAGTGTGGAAGGGAAAGAAAAAGTAAATCAGGATGACTATGGCTTTGAATCAATGAAGCTGGTCAATTAGTATTCTACTAGCATTTTTTAAGTGTCTAATATGTGCCCAAAGTACTGGGGATGCAGTGACAAACATTCAAACAACCATGCATAGGCAAAATACCTTGGGAATAGTCTCAGAAGGAACATACTTAAGATTAAGGAAGAATGGCAGTAATTTTCTGCAGAAGATGGGCCTTTGCTCAGACATTGAAATAAAAATAAACCAGGAAAGCCACAAAACAAAGAAAAAGGGATGGGGGAAAGACAACAACAGCACTAAAAGTTGGAAGATGCATTATCCTGTATGAGTTACATCAAAAAAAAGTCAGTGTCTGCATTGTTGATGGAGCTGTGAAAGAATCCAACCATTCTGGAGAGCAATCTGGAATTATGCCCCAAAAGTTATCAAACTGTGCATACCCTTTGATCCAGCAGTGCTACTACTGGGCTTATATCCCAAAGAAATACTGAGGAGGGGAAAGGGACCCACATGTACAAAAATGTTTGTGGCAGCTCTTTTCATAGTGGCTAGAGACTGGAAGTTGAATGGATGTCCATCAATTGGAGAATGGTTGGGTAAATTATGGTATATGAAGGTTATGGAATATTATTGTTCTGTAAGAAATGACCAACAGGAGGAATACAGAGAGGCTTGGAGAGACTTACATCAACTGATGCTGAGTGAAATGAGCAGAACCAGAAGATCATTATACAAGGCAACAATGATACTGTATGAGGATGTATTCTGATGGAAGTGGATTTCTTCAACATAGAGAAGAGCTAATCCAATTCCAATTGATTAATGATGGACAGAATCAGCTACAGCCAGAAAAGGAACAAACACTGGGAAATGAGTGTAAACTGAGAGCATTGTTTTTTTTCTTCCCAGATTATTTTTACCTTCCGAATACAATTCTTCTTTTGCAACAACAACAACAACAACAAAATTCGGTTCTGCACATATATATTGTACCTAGGATATACTATAAAATATTTAATATGTATGGGAATGCCTGCCATCTAGGGGAGGGGGTGGAGAGAAGGAGGGGAAAAATTCGGAACAGAAGGGAGTACAAGGGATAATGTTGTTAAAAAAAATTACCTATGAATATGTACTGTCAAAAAATGTTATAATTATAAAAATTAATTAAAAAATAAATTTAAAAATTTTTTTAAAAAGGCAGTGTCATTAGCTCACAGAGTCTTGAAAAGTAGGGAGTATGTGGAATAAAATATAGGAAGACAAAAAAGAAAAAAAGAAAGGAAGGAAGAAAAAAAATGGGTCATGTTATGAATTTTTAAAAAGCTAGATAGGATTTTATCTTTGATTCAAAAGCTAAATAGAATTTTATCTTTGATTCTGGAGGTAACAGGGAGCCACTGAAATTTATTAAATAGAAGTTTGACCTTGTCGAACCTAGGTTTTAGGGTGATCAATTTTGGTATTTTAGGAAGATAATTTTCCCATTGGGGGATTGGTCTGGGATGCTAGAGACTTGAGGAAGGGTGCCCCCCCCAAAGGCTATTGGAATAGTCTATGCTTGAAGTGATGAAGGTTTGCACCAAACTGGTGGCAAAAATAGAACAGGGCAGATGCAAGAGATGTTATGAACATTAAGACTTGACAGTGGATTGGATATGGGTGGTAAAAAGACCAAGGAAGGGCTTTAAGTACAAATGTCCTGGGCTGTAGTTGTAATAGTTCAGTTCCCATGAGTTTGTTTGGGAACCACTCCAAATGGAAGATAGATCATCTATATATCTGAAAAGGGGAAAGGGAAAAAAAAAAAAAAGGTTTCTATCTAGTATAGTAGCATTCTGTGGTCTCCCACTCACCATCTTACGCTTGTCTATTTACGGTAATATCACATTGAATTGTCACATTTTCAACATCATATTCACAGATTAGTTTTAAGACCACTTTCAACCATCTGTTGACTAGTAAATATTAGCCCTGTCACTAAGTAGTTTCTAAAATGTTTGTAGTATAATGGATTCTAAATCATACAGTATTTAGAATAAGTAAACACCCAACTGCTAACTGAAGTATTTTGTATGCTAACTTATCAAAAAATATATAGTATACTGCAGTGAACATAGATTTTTAAGTGTTCTGTTTTACTGTCAGCTAAGATTGTCTGATATTTATATTTATCTTGTTTTCTCTCTTCTTTATCATGCTTTGTCATACCCTAACCCCACCCTGCATGGTACAGTCTCATGAACACAGTAGTTGCTTAAATAAATAAACTGGATACTCTTCAATAGTGAATCTTTTACTTTCCTAAAGGGAATAATCAGTTGATATGACCACACATCATCTCTGGTCTATTTTCATTAGTTTCATTATTCTTATCCATATATATATATTTTTTTTCTTTTGCAACCTGGCTCATATGCAAACATGTTTTTCATGTCTTTTCATGAAAAAGAAATTGTCTTCCTTAAAAAGATATCTCCTAAACAACTGTTTGGACATATATACATATATTGTATTTAATTTGTACTTTAACTATTTGAACATGTATTGGTCAACCTGCCATCTCTGGGGGGAGGGAAGGAGGGGAAAATTTAGAACAAAGGTTTGGCAATTGTCAATGTTGTAAAATTAACTATGCATATATTTGGTAAATAAAAACTATTAAAAAAAATCTCCCGCAGAAAGCCATTCCTGATTCTGTCTATTCATACTATCTTCCTTTAGAAAAAAAATGTACAATTATATTTTCATATGTGTATGTATATATGTATCTATATATATATAATACATATATGCATCCATATATGTGTACATATTTAGATGTATATGGTGGTGGGTTTTTTTTTTTTATAACTTTATCTGTGCAAATGGTATCTTTCCCCACATCCCACCTCTCACCAGCATAAAAAAAATCCCTTTGAGAGATTTTTTTTTTTTGGTCATTGTAACTTAAGAACTTACTACAGTGATGTTATGTTGTTGTGTCCTGCTTTCTAGAGCCCCCAGGTTGGGGTGATTAAAATATACCATCTTAATGGAGAAGTGATGAGTCGGGACTCCTGAGGAGGTGGAAAAAATTGAGTCCATTTATTCCAAGATCTTCCCCTTTTATATATCTTAATACCCTAATATAACCAAAACAGCACTAACATACTGCTCACGTGGGACCACATAAACAACTTGCTATTGTATGTAGTTTGCCACTTGTTATCACTCTGCTTCAATCACAGCACAGGTTGTCACTAGCCCCTGACATCTCAGGAAGGCCGAGAGCCCTTGGGGAGATGGGGAACCGAACCACACTCTTGTCAGCAGGTTCCCTCTGGGCTGAAGGGTCTTGTACCTCACCCAGAGATTCCCCCCTATCTGTGGCCCTCTACACAGTGCCATGAATATAGAACGTACTCAATAAATGTTTATTGGGTTGTTGAAATGACTACAATTATAGTAGTAATTGTATTTGGTACAAATAAAAGATGCAAACTACATATTTAAACATGATGGTAATTTAAATCCAAAAGTGCTTCTGAAATAGGAATTTCCTAAATCTACCTTAATGCTGAGATCTGTTCTTTGAGACTCCTTCCAGTTTTTCCACCTGTATTTTGCTTTTACCTAGTTGTTGGCATATTGTTTCCATAGTTAAATTATGAGCTCCTTGAAAGCAAGGATCCTTTGTTATTATTTCTGGCTTTTTTTTTATATCTCTAGAGTTTTAGCATCATTCCCAGTACATAGAAGGTGCTAATAAATGTTTGATGGCTCTATTTGATTTGAAAGATTATGGTACTATTGTTGGATTTATTTTTTTTTATTTTGGGGTGATGATCTCCTATCCTATGTTTATATAAAAATCTATTTAGCATGACATTGCATTGTCGCTATGCCCAGTTGGAGGTGATTTGAATACAGAGAGTTGTAGGCATTCAGATTCTGGATGATATTTTGTCCTTTTGCATTTACCTTAAGTATTAGAATCCAGTATTATAACCTCTAAATAAAAGATTAAAAAGGAACATTAAAGTCTGAGGGAATTAGATGTTTTCAGCATTCCGGTGAATAGCCATTTGAGGTTTTTTAGTTAACAGTCAAGGAATTTATTTCATATAATAATTTTGATCTGTTTCCATGGATTGTTGGGGTGTACAGGTTCTTAAAGGAGATGTCTGATCTACATGTTTATGCTACATTCTAAGAAAACTGGGGTTTGTCCCCACACTATCACTCATTATATAAAAAAGAATTTGTTGTTGTTGAGATGTTAAAATTTTGTCTGTGTTTTAGTGATTCCATTTGCAGTTTTCTTGGCAAAGGTACTGGAATGGTTTGCCATTTCCTTCTCCAATCTTTTTACAAATGAGGAAACTGAGACAAACAGGGTTAAGTGACTTGCTCAGGATCACATAGCTAGGAAGTATCAGGGGCCAGATTTGAATTTGTGAAGATAAGTCTTTAAGACTGGGGGGGGTGGAGAGGGGGACTCTTATTTTGCCATTTAGCTTCCCTAGAAAAAGAATACTTTGAGCTATAATATTGAAGGCAAAATTCTTAATGATGTTTAAAACTTTAATTTGCTCTTTGGGGTTTTTTTTGTCTTTTAGGTAAATAAATAAATTTTGCATTCATTCTAATTTAAGGAGATTTATTTGTGCCTTATCACTGCCTGAAACGTGTACTACCACTGCTTAGTTCCATCACTTATGCCTATTTACATTTGTGAGAACCTTTTTTGCAAAAATCAAAGATCTTACTATTTCTAGCAAGTAGAAATTAAATGAATTCAGGACAAGGACATTCTATTTTCTAGTAAAAAAAAAAAAATTGGAGACCTACAAATATAGCACAAATTCAAATCTATGAGAATGGGTAAATAAGTAAAGCAACTTAAAATCATTGTAATTAAAGCACAACAGAATCTAATTAACTTGTTAAAGAAAAATGCAAGAAACATAAAGAGGATATAAAAAAAACCCTTGTATTAGATTTAAGACGGAAACTAAATAATGATACACATAATCAGTTAAGCTGTACACAGCAAAGCCAAAGGAAGCAATAAAACACCAAGTGAGTTCCAGCTGGGGGATTAAGAAAGGCAATTTAATGTGTAAGTATATTGAGGGAAAGGAAATATCAGAGGGAAAGTTGGTTCACTGATAAAAGAAGCAAGATTAAATTAAGGATGATTAGAAAAAGGTTAAGGGGTTGAGATGTTCTTTTTTTTTTTATTTTTTGACTTGTCATTTACAAAATAATTATGTAAAAATAAAGAGAAATAAGAAATAATTGTCTTTTTTTTTTTAATTATAGTTTTTATTTACCAGATATATGCACGGGTAATTTTACAGCATTGACAATTGCCAAACATTTAATAATTATGTCTTTATAGATTGTTAGAACAAGGTAAGAAAATACTTGGGAAGCTAGGACAAATAAATTAGTAAGGCCTCATGACTTATCCCCTAGATATTAATAAAATGTCAATAAATATTTTATGCCCAACTATCTTACTGAATCTGAAGAAATATTTAAACAGACAATGGAGATCTGAAGAAAGCATGAAAAAGTTATTAAATCTCACTGGTGTATAAAAAGCAGAATTGTATTGGGAGTCTGTAGACCCATTTTCTCTTCTTGGATTCTCAGCTCTGAACTTAACTGAATCACTGATTTTCTCTTCTCTTAAATGATGGGTGTAAGTTAAAAAAAATTCTGAATCCTCCTGTTTTTTTAAGTATGATTTGAATAAGATAGTAAAGAAAATTGATTCTTTTTAATTCTCTTCTAAATGGTTTTAAAAATTCTTTCCTATATCTGTAAGTCTATGATTTGATTATAATAGTAAAGCAATATGATTCTGTCTTCTAAATAATTTCCAACTCCTCTTCTTTTTCTATATGTTTATGATTTGAATGAAATTGCAAAGAATATGATTTTCTCTTTTGGTCTAATAAATCTACATTTAGGCCTTGTCAAATATGAAGTCAATTGAAAAGTATGTTCCATGATCTAGAAGACAATTAGAGGTACCTTGCCACTATATTTAAGGATGGCACACAAGGAATTTTCCTCATACTTTCCTGGACTTCATTATCTCTAAAAATTCACAATTTTATGAAATACATTTCTGAAAGGTCCACCATCTTTTTACCCTGAAACCCCTCCCAGCTTCTCCTTGGAGAGGGTGGGAGGTGAGTATCTTGGGCTTCCTTCCTGATCTTTCACCATTTAAAAAGATTTCTCAGGGAATTTTCCTTATCATTTCCCATCTGGCTGCTTTCCTGGACTTCATCATCTCCAGAAATTCGTCACTGTGCAAGATGAACTCACCAAAGAAACTCACACTTCCTCAGACAATTTCTCACTCCAGCTGCACGACTTCATCGCTTCCATTCCCATCCCCTACCTCCGCTTTTCTGTTTCTTCTCTTTATGTGTTATCTCTCTCATTATATTGTGAACTTGACCCTCATACTTCTCCAATGCCTAGTAAATTAAGAACATAGTAGATCCTTAATAAATGTTTATTGACTTTGAATAAAGGACACCCTTTTTATACTATAGCAACTATTTGGTTACCCAGCCTTCTGGAGCAGGAGTCATAGAAATAGTCCGGAAGACCCTTCTTAGTTTTGGAATGACCAAAGAACTGCATTCCAGTGCTGGCACAACAGCAAATTTACTGCATGACCTTGGATAAATCCCTAGACTTGTCTGCCCTTCCCTTTCCTCACTTTTAAGATGAAGGAGAATTAAAACAGTTGGTCTCAAAAGTCCCTTCCCCTTCTAAAATTCTGTCACCTCTGATTCTTTCTTTTTTGGGGGGAGAGGGAGCGAGGCAGTTGGGGTTAAGTGCCTTACCTGGGGTCACAGAGCTAGTATGAATAAGGTGTCTGAGTCCTCCTGATTCCAGGACCAGTGCTCTATCCACTGTGCCATCTAGCTTTCCACTTATGATTCTTTACTCTGACAACTCTTTGAAATGTCTTCTTGATGGAAATGAGTAGCTTCTCACTTATATTATGTCAAAGCACCCACTAAAGGCAAGCTATTCTTAATAGGCAGTGGTAGTAGAGTGTGGATTAAGTGCCAGGTATGGAGTCATAAAGACCTGAGTTCAAATCTTGCTTCAGACATTTCCTAGCCTTATGATCTTGGCCAAATCGCTTTTTCTCATTTTTCTCTTAACATTTTTTTTTTAACAGTAGTTTTTTTCCCCCCAAATACATGCAAAAATAGTTTTCAGCATTCATTTTTGTAAAACCTTATGTTCCAAATTCTTCACTTTCCTCACCTCCATGCTACCCTAAATAGCAAGTAATCCAATATAGGTTAAACATATGTAATTCTTCTAAACATATTTCCATATTTTCTCATGCTGTAAGAGAAAAATCAAATCAAAAGAGAAAAGAAAACATGAGAAAGAAAAATAACAAACCTGAAAATACTATGCTTTGATCCACACTCAGTCTCCATAGTTCTCTCTGCAAGCAAATGCTCTTTCAGCCCATTGTTGAAAAGATCCTGTGTTCATCAGAATTGGTCATCGCATATTCTTGTTGTGTACAATGTTCTCTTGGTTCTACTCATTTCACTCAGCATTAGTTTATGTTTCCAAGTTATTTGAAATCATCCTGCTGATTGTTTCTTATAGAACAATAATATTCCATAACATTCATATACCATGGCTTATTCAGCCATTCTCCAACTGATGGGCATTCACTCAGTTTCCAGTTCCTTGCCATTACAACTTTTTGTTTGTTGAGCTGCCACATCTGTCTTTCCTCATTTGTAAAATGAGCTGAAGAAGGAAATGGCAAATCACTCCTGTGTCTTTGTCAAGAAAACCACAGACTGGTCATGAAGAACTGAACAGCAGTAAAAGTTTTTTTTATTTCTTTTCCCGATACATGTAGTGGTTGAATTTCACAAGACTTCTTTCCTTTGAATCAGGTTACAGAGAAGGTTAGAAAATTAATGAAAACAACAGGAACAAAACCTCCAAGTGCTCAGTCTTAGAAAGACACAACTCTTTGGTGGAAGATATGTCAGCAAAATAAGTAATAATACATTTTATTATACATGATGATCAATCAACTGGAAAGTAGTATTTACCACAAAAAAACTTCTTTGTCTAATTTTTCTATGATAAACCCAGTTAATAAATTTCTTTCACTGAGTTGAATAGCAATTATAATATGACAGGAAATTTGATGAATATAAAAGCTCTTCTCCCACCTCCTATAGATGGAAGTAGGACCTACACTAATACTAAGCCATTCTTAGATGACTTAAGTAAAGGTATTTAACTTATACTTTTAACATATGTAAATTAGATTATTAACATTATTAGTTGTTTTGTCCTTTTAACCTAACTTATTCCTGATCAACTTGTCTATTTCTTATAGGCAAGACAATTTTGCCCCTCTGGGCCTAAAGTTCAATTTCTATAGTGGGAAAAAAAGCACACAAAGTTTTGACCTTGGAAGAAGGCATCTTTTCCCATTGATTTAATAGATTACATTACTATTACACAAACAGCATCCTTAGATATTCAGATAATATAAGTATTGCTCTTCTAGTAAGAATCTTTTGCCCTTGTTTCACCTCAGGTTTTCTACCACAGCATGTGTGTATTTTTTCCTGGTGCAAGTCTCCTTTTATCAGTATATTAATTATTGATGAAGTCGGCACTTGTAGCATTTATTCAAAATGAATAATTTTAGTGGCAGAAAAAAAAGCTCACTGGAGATTTAAATATATTGCCCTTTCACAGTATTTTATATTGCCTGCTTTAAAGGGCAAGATTGCTTGTGAAAGATTTCAAAGTGAAAATAATTTGTCTGCTTTGAATTCTACTGCAATTGTGTGCATATACGCTCTCCCTGAAATTGTGACACATTCCTAGGATGACTAAGAATAACAATTTAAGTGAATATCAAACAGAAAGAAAAACCTTGTGTGTAGGGAATTAGACATTTCTGCGTTTTTTAATTGTTTTTCTCAAAAGAAGCAATAACAATATAGTTGAGGTAACAGTGATTCTATGTTTAACAAAGAGTAATCATATCAAACAGAGTATAATGTGCCAATAACCACAGCTGATAACATGAATCCATGTTATCTTCAACAGGGGAGACTTTTATCCATGTCTTAATCAGTGGGGGATGGAAGTGGGCCTGGTTAAATAGGATCACCTTGTCAGATCAAGAGGGGATCTTATAGACAAGCTAATCTACCTCCTTCATTTTGCTAATGAATAAAGGGAGATGATAAAGGCTTAAGGGAATAGTTCATAATTACCTGACTAGGAAGAAGAAGAGCTGGATTTTAAATCCAAGTCCACTGTTTTCAGATTTGATGCTCTTTTAATTTTTGCTCCTAGAATTTTTGTGCCTGTTCTAAAAAGGCAAGCCTAGGCATTATTGGGAAAACTCATAACTATAAGGACAGCTTCTATATGGTTAATTTTTTTGGGGAGGGGAGGAGAGCTATATCTCACTTCAAATGTTGATAACAGAGGGGGATGTGATCTATTTCTATGAAGTTTATAGCTTTATGTTGCAGAAGTTTGCTGCCATTTGAAATTTAGTTTTATTATTTAACTGAATAAATAAATACTAGATCCTCTGACTTGAGGCAACACTTTCAATATTATTTTCACCAGATTCTTTGAAATCATGATCTCATTTGCTTCCCCTCCCTAACTGTGAAAGTAATTTTGTACTATCTGTCCCTCAAGATAAGCTTTTGTATTATGCTTGTTTTTCTGTGACAGAGATGAAAATCAAATTAAAAATAAACCCCAGTCCTAAATGCAAGTGACAACTGAATGAGTTGCTATGACAGTTCACGTTATGTATATGAACTGAATATAAAAAGTGGCTTAAGGAGATTTGGGAAATTTAGAGCTTTATCTAGTATTAATGAGGGCATTAGCCACTTTATTTTCAGCTCCTTACTTTAAGCCCTGTACCTCCAAAATGCAAAACACATTTTCTGTAATTAGGATGAACTTTCAGAATAAATTGAACAAACAACCTGGTTTATTACTACTAAAGACTCTTTGGTAGTGTCTCCGGTAGTCTCAGAGTCCTAGGAACATAGATTTGTGTCTGGAAGGGATCTTAGCTATTATTTATTTTCCTCCTCTGGGTTTCCAGGACATTTTCTTCTCCTGGCTCTCTTCAGACCTGTCCAATTGATCTTCTTAGTCTCATCATCTGTTTTCTAACTCCCCTTATCGCTTTCCTTCCATTTAAAGGGGTAGTCCAGGCCCTATTCCTTTTTGGGCTTTCTCAGCTTCCCTCACTCTCTATTCTTTCTTTTAGTGATTTCATCAACTCTCATGCATTTATCATCTCTATGAAAATGATCCTTAAATGTACTTATTCTTGTTTCATCTGCTTTACCAAGAGATATTCTCTTGGATGTCGCATAAGCACAAAACCTTTATTCCTACCCTTTTTAAGCTAAGTGCATCAAAAAGCATAGTTTCTTATCATTTCCCATTAAACCCTATTTACCTTATTTCTTACTTTCCTTATTTCTATAGAGAATACCAACCGTCTTCCAGGTACTCAGATTGCCTAATCTCATCCGCTTTAACTTTTCTATCTCATCCCCTGCCCATATGCAATCAATGGCAAAATGTTTGAGTCTAAGGAGAATTACTTTCCGGGCCCTCTGTAAAGGGAGTCTTTGTGAGGTCCACCCTCCAGCCCTCCTTTCAAAGGGGAGAGGCAACTGAGAAAGGCGTTCAGCATAAAAAACAAAGTCAGTCCATAAAGTGATAAAGTTTCTGGTTATCAGCTTATCCTGGAAAGAAACATGATGTTCTTTGGAAATCAAGCAGAGATGCTGATTGAAAATGCAGTCCGGCCTTTATTACCTCTTTCCTGGAAAACTGAAATAGTTCTTAATTGGTCTCAACTGCTAATCTCCTTTCCCCAATTCATCCTCCTGACCAATTCCAAATGGATATTTCTAAAGCATAGATCTGATCATATCACTTCTCTGCTCAAAAAGTTTCAGTAACTCCCTATTACCCCTAAACTCATACCTGGAATATTTTCTTTCATCATCATCTCTTGGAATCCCTAGATCCATTCAAGGTTCAATTAAACCATTCCCTTCTTTACAAAGCCTTTGCCATTTCTCTCAGTTGTTATTGGGCCTCCCTTTCTGCCAATATGTTTTTCCTTTATTTTTACTTTACATTCACTCACCTTTGATTGTGTTTTCCCATAATAGAATGTAAGCTTGCTTGATTCAGAGACTGTATTGATTTTTGCCTCTGTAACCTCAGTCTTCCACACAATTCCCTGGCACTAATACAGTGTTAATCACTGCTTGTAGAATTGGATTATGGCATTTTATAAATGAGGAAACTTTAGGCCCAGAGGGGTGAAATTGTCTTGCCTATAAGAAATATACGAGTTGATCAGTGGAATAGGTTAGGTTAAAAGGATAAAACAACCAATAACGTTAATAATCTAGTGTTTGACAAACCCGAAGACCCTAGCTTTTGGGGTAAGAACTCACTGTTTGATTGGGGAAATTGGAAATTAGTACAGCAGAAACTAGGCATGGACCCACACTTAACACCGTACACCAAGGTCAGGTCAAAATGGGTTCATGACCTAAGCATAAAGAATGAGATTATAAATAAATTAGAAGAGCATAGGATAGTTTATCTCTCAGACCTGTGGAAGAGAAGGGAATTTATGTCCAAAGAAGAACTAGAGATCATTATTGATCACAAAGTAGAAAATTTTGATTATATCAAATTGAAAAGTTTTTGTCTGCATTAGTTTTGTTTGTACAAGATTAGAAGGGAAGCAATAAACTGGGAAAAAATTTTACAGTCAAAGATTCCGATAAAGGCCTCATTTCCAAAATATATAGAGAATTGACTCTAATTTATAAGAAATCAAGCCATTCTCCAATTGAAAAATGGTCAAAGGATATGAACAGATATGTTTATATGAAGAAATTGAAACTATTTCTAGCCATATGAAAAGATGCTCCAAGTCATTATTAATCAGAGAAATGCAAATTGAGACAACTCTGAGATACCACTACACACCTGTCAGATTGGCTAGAATGACTGGGAAATATAATGCGGAATGCTGGAAGGGATGTGGGAAAACTGGGACACTGATACATTGTTGGTGGAATTGTGAATGCATGCAGCCATTCTGGAGAGCAATTTGGAACTATGCTCAAAAAGTTCTCAAACTGTGCATACCCTTTGATCAGCAGTGTTACTACTGGGCTTATATCCCAAAGAGAACTTAAAGGAGGAAAGGGAATCACATGTGCAAGAATGTTTGTGGCAGCCCTCTTTGTGGTGGCCAGAAACTGGAAACTCGTGGATGCCCATCAATTGGAGAATGGCTGAATAAATTGTGGTATATGAATGTTATGGAATATTATTATTCTGTAAGAAATGACCAGCAGGAGGAATACAGAAAGGCTTGGAGAGACTTACATGAACTGATGCTGAGTGAAATGAGCAGAACCAAGAGATCATTATATACTTCAACAACAACACTATACGATGATCAGTTCTGATGGATGTGGCTCTCTTCAACAATGAGATGAACCAAATCAGTTCCAATAGAGCAGCAATGAACTGAACCAGCTACACCCAGCGAAAGGACTCTGGGAGATGACTGTGAACCACTACATAGAATTCCCAATCCCTCTATTTTTGCCGCCTGCATTTTTTATTTCCTTCACAGGTTAATTGTACACTATTTCAAAGTCAGATTCTTTTTGTACAGCCAAATAACTGTTTGGACATGTATATAAATATATTGTATTTAAATTATACTTTAACATATTGAACATGTATTGGTCAACCTGCCATCTGGGGGAGGGGATGAGGGGAAGGAGGGAAAAAGTTGGAACAAAAGGATTTGCAACTGTCAATGCCGAAAAATTACCCAAGCATATATCTTGTAAATAAAAAGCTTAAAAAAAAAAGAAGAAGAAGAAGAAGAAGAAGAAGAAGAAGAAGAAGTTGTCTTGCATAATATTATCCAGTGAAGCCAGGTGTAGAGCTTGGATTTTCATCCACTTTTTTTCACCTTTACCAAAGAGGGCATTCTTTCTTTCCTTTGTAGTTCTGATTAAATGGATCCCAGGAAACAAATATTTGCTGAGACCATGCTACTTGCTATGTCCCATCTACAAATGCTTCCCTGAAATCTAGCTAATATTTTAATAGAATGTTAGAAATAGATAGGACTTTTGTAACCCCAAACTAAGCAGGTAATGATGCTCTTACATTCTGCCCTTGTCATATCACTTGTAGAGTATTATATTTAGTTCTGGGCATCACATGTACATTCTTCAAAAAAACAATCCTTATGCAGATTCATATGTAATCTGATTTTTTCTTCTGAGTATGTAGAAATACATCCTTTTTCTTTTTATGTTTAAGTGCAGAACAATTTTTTTTATTTTAATAATTTTTATTTACCAGATATATGCATGGGTAATTTTACAACATTGACAATTGTAAGACCTTTTGTTCCAACTTTTCCCCTCCTTCCCTCCACCCCAGATGGCAGGTTGACCAATACATGTTAAATATGCTAGAGTATAAATTAAATACAATAAATGTATACATGTCCAACAGTTATTTTGTTGTGCAAAAAGAGTCGGACTTTGAAATAGTGTACAATTAGCCTGTGAAGGAAATCCAAAAGTGCAGAACAATTTTTAAAAGTATGTTTGTAATCTGGAGATCATCTAGAGGAAAGCAAAATGGAGCAGGACCTTGATTTCGTACCCCAAGAAATAGTGGTTGAAGGAATAATTCTAGGCCTCTTAACCCGAAGAAATGAAACCCAGAGGAATTTTAAAACATTAGTAAAGTATTTGAGAGGCTGTCTCGTGAGAGAGGGAATAGACTTTTTCTGTCTGCTTTCAAAGGACAGAACTATTAAGAATTGAGGGAAAGTTGCAAAAAGGTATATTTATCCTTGTTGTAAGGGAAAACTTCTTAAGAATTAACTAAAAGGAGAATGGACTGACATGGGCAGTAGGCTCCCTTTCTATTTTATGTCTTTAACCACAAGCTGTTTTGTCTCAGAGATTTGTAGTGATATGGCTCTTGACATCCATTCCACTTCTGAAGTTCTTTGAAATCCTTCAATCTAATTCCTTATTTGCCTGATGAAGAAAACAGAAATGTCCACATAGCTAATTATTGGCAAAGCTTGGACTAGAACTAACATTTCCTGACTCTCACTGAAGTATTCTTTCTCTCCTTGTTATCTGCTTCTGCTTCTGTATATATCCAGCAGTTTGCCCTGGCAGAAAGACTTTCCCCCCAGTTTCCCTCTACCCTACCCTCTGCTTTCAACCCTTCTCTTGTGTATTATCGCCCCACCCCCATTAGATGGAAAGTTCTTTGATGGCAATGATTATATCTTCAGAGCTCAGCACAGTGGCTGGCACATAGTTGAAGATTTATAGTTTTTTGTTTTGTTTTGTTTTTTTATTGGATTTCTAAGGTTCCTTTCTCATTAGGCTAAAATATTGGACAAGACAGCTGGTCTGACACCATTATCTATTCCAAACTCTAGTAGTTGATTTTCGTGAGTTAATGTGCACTAAAATTTCCAATTTAGTTGGGTTATAGAACTTGAGGATGGGCTAGTTTCAGAAAGCCTATGTGAAGGCTTTCTACTTTTGTTATTACCTGCTGTGGAATTGTGTCCTTCTTGTAACCTAGCTTTGGAGATGTAAGCATCATTTTAATTCTGTAATAATTTATTAGAAAACTTTAGTTCTGGCAAAAGATAGGAAGAAATCACAAAGAAAGTTCACAAAGAAAGAACGTATGCCAGAAATATATGTTCATATTCCAAAATGACTAAGAAGGAACCATAGGCTATTGAAATTGGTAAGACTTCATTTTCTGATAAAGTTTGTCATTTAAAATTCAAAAACACCAAGCTGGAGATTGAAGGGCTCAGGTGTTAGACAAGAAACATGTGTTCTGTAGACTCCTGCAGAACTGTTAATATTTCCTGAATCCCAAAAGAATTGCTGATTTTTCATGGAAAATTTTGATTAATGTTCTCTTAAACAGATATATTTATATCTTGTACTTCCTTTTCTTTTTCTTTTGTCTTTTGTTATTTGGGGATTGGAATGGAAAAAATAATGACACCATCTGAATTCATGAGAGAAAAGGAAAAAGCAAATCACTTTGTTTCCTCAGATTTCAGCAATCCTCCCCCTCCCTGTCTATTTCCTTAGGTGAAGTGTGGAGAATCTGAGGATTTTTTGAAAAAAAAAAAAAAAAAAAAAAAAAAAAAAAGACCAAAGTAAGATTATAGAATGATAAAATTGGAAAGAACCTTAGTGATTTAATGACCTCATTTTACAGGTGGAGAAACTGTGGCTCAGAGAGGAAAAGGAAGAAAAATTATGTAAACAGATTCTGAGTTCATTGGTTTCATTTTTCTTGGATTATACCATTTTTTGGTGATTTTCATTCTCTCCCCTCTAGCAGAAGGTCATATGTATTAAACATACTGTGATCTTACCAACTCTTGGAGAAATTTTGAATCTTTTATCTTGTTTTGGGTATGTTGATATACTAAGTACATGAAGGTATAGCATCACATAAAGCATTACTCAAGCACTTGGCCTTTAGGAAGCAATCTCCAAATAATAAATATTTTAGATAGAAGCACTTAAAAGTGAAACATAAAGGATTCTTTCTGATGAGAGAAACAATATTAATATTTGTTGTGTTATGAACCCAACTTTCTCCACCCATGAAAAAGGAAGCTGTTCATGAATACAGGGAGCAGTGTGCCTTCAGTACTCTGCTCTGCCCCATACAGCAAGCCTGCTTCAGCCTTCATGTGCATCATCCTAAGATGGCCCCCTAAGATGGTGTTTGTCTCTCCCGGCTCTCATCTTCTCCTCACTCAGTGGGCAGCAGCCTTTTTGGCCAACCAGAAGCTTGTTTAACAGGCTCCTTTTACAGGAGCTCAGCATTAGAAATGACCTTTCAGTAGTGAAATACAGTCCTTCCTCCTCCAAATCTCTTAGAATACTTATCTTCCTTTAAAGCTTAGCTCAGATATCATCTTCTTCCTGATGCCTTTCCTAATCCTCCCAAATTCTTAGTGCTCTCTCCTTCAAATTGCTTTGTAGTTTTTTTGGTTTTTTTCCGTCTTTATATTGTAACCTCCTTGTAAAACTCCTTGAGATCAGGGATTGATGGGGGTTTTGTTTTTGCTTTTGTCTTTGTATTTGCACATGATAGACATTAAATAAATGTCAGTAAATTTTAAGCTTCATGGAAGATGGTTGAACAAACTAAAAGTGAGACAGTTATTTAATTCTTTTGCTTTCTTGGGGGAGAGACCCAGACAGACATACAAGATTTTGGGGCCAAAATACAGATGTTTAAAAAAAATGTATCAAATAAGATATTAAATAGTCTAAAATCCCTTATAGATCAGGGGAAATTTCTATATGAGTTTTCTTGATCTGCGATGAAGTCATTTTCATCATAGCTCAATTTAATATAGCATTGTAATGATATATAGAACAAGGTTTTCAACAATATGAGAGAGTGAGTATTTATTCTCCATAGGTCATGAAACTAAGTCGTCCTCATGCCATACAACTAGTATGTGTCAAAACTAGGATTTGAACTCATGTCTTGGCTCCAATTCCACCATTCCTTGAAATACTGCTTCCTCTTATATAAAATATATGATATTTGCTTTCATGTTTCTGGTTCATTGATAACTATGTGTAGTTATTATAGGAAGATTCTTCAGTTTTCTGAACTTTCCTTCATCTGATTTCTTTTCTGGGCCTTTTTTCTATCTTGAAGTTAAGATGAATTATGGAAGAAAGATGAGGGGAGATGTGAAATCTTATATCGAACTATCAATCTATATTAGTAATCTAATTGATAATTCAGTTTATCTTTCATCCTTACGAATGAGGAAATTGAGATCAGAAGCATCATAATAGCATCAAATACTTAGAGCACAAAAAGAGTTCAGAGATCAGCTAGTCAAAACAAGATGGGTCTAAACATTACATTAGGATGCACAGGCTGTATATTTTCTCAAAAAAGTGAATGTTAACCTTATGCTCTATTGCATTTTTATTCATTTTTGTTAAATACTTTTGATTACATTTCAATCTGATGCTGCCACAGGCTGGAATGTTGTAGGCCTGGCTTCCTATTTGACACCTCTGACCTTGTTTCACTCTTTTAATTTACAAAGAAGGAAAGAGGCCTACTTCTAGTAAATGGCTGGAGTGGGATTTAAATCCAAAGTTTCCCAAGGTTGTGCATGAGTGACTTAATGAAAAGGAAGTGTTTTCATATGCCTTTCAAGTGAAAGGTACAGAACATCAAGATTGATTCTTCCTCAGTGTTTGCTAAATATCTGGGCTGAATTAGATTTCCAGGTAGTTGTTGGGTCTGGGACAAACCTGAAGAAACTCAAGGTTGGGGGGGGGGGAAGATAAGAATGGGAAGAGGCAAAAGAAAGCAAAAGTTTTATCGCTGACTATTCAGAAATTCATGAGGGACACTATTTTTTACTCATATTATTGTACGTCTTTGTAAATTCAACAGATTTCCCTCTCTGTGTCCTTAAGTTCATAAAGGGAAACTGCAAATCTGGATCTTACTGTGGGTGAGGCAACGTAAGGGTGCAGAGGAAAGCTAGCCTCCGAGGAGGGGCTCAGGTCCTTTCTGGATGCCTGAGAGTCTGGGCCCCATCCTCTGACCAGGAGATGCTCGCAAGTGCCGGCTTCCACGGGGACGGCTCTTTTCTCCAGGAGTTACTTCTGTCCGGGAAGGGAGGCGTGCAGCCCCTTCCTTGGGCTTGATTCTGCAGTTGCATCTTTTAAAGCATGTCCTTCTTTTCACTGTGCTCCAAACCTAATTAGTCAGTGAGAAACTGAAGGCCGAGTGTTCTGGAGTGCACCATTTGGTGTCATTTTCAGGTTGTGCATCATTTGTGTTAAGATGAGGCAATTAATTATAGGGAGCTAATCTAGTGAGATCCTCTTCTCCCCACCCCAAGCTTTAATGTTATTAATGCACTACTGTCTCTTAGCCATCAGAGCATTTCTTTTGACAGAAGGAGAACACAAGGAAGCCCCTTCAGAGTCGGAGGCTACTTACCAAAATACGGACAGATCTTTCGCCCACTCCAGAAGACCCTGGTCTTTTCTGTGTTTTGTTCAGAGGTAGCTGACATCGTGTTTAGAGGCAGGGAGCCAGCCTCAGCACCCAGAGCCTGGGTGGCAGCTCACAAAGAGACCAAGGCCGGAGACCCTTGAATCTGAGCAGCAGAGATGATGAGCTCATTAGGGAGCTCCTGCAAGAGCACCATGGCAAAATAGATGGAGCATTGGACCTAGCACCCGTGCTAGGAAACACTGTGCTGCTTAAGGATGGCGACCCTGTCTCCTGAGCAGATCCTGGGGTTTGTCATGAATGGTGCTCTCTGTGGCTTAGGAGGCTGGTATTTAAAGGCAAATTTATGGGTCCTTTTCCAGGTTGCTATTGTATCTATAATCTGCAGCACCTGTGAATGAGCTCACTGTGTGAAGGCAGTTAAGAAAGAGTATGACCTTCAGGTTAGAGCCAAAGAATTGAGCTTTCTATTTCAGATTTTTACTTGTTTACAAGATGATTTTGACTAAATCCTTTACTTTCCTGGTTGCCCATCTTTAAAAGGGGAGGTAATTCCTCTTGATAAGGGCCTTTGAAAACAATAAAATGAATCTGTCAAGCAGTTATGTTTTGGGTTTTTTTTAAATGGAAATAATGGTAGAATTCTTAAGATGCAGATAGTTATTATGTATTTATCTAAAACATTAATGACCTTAATTTCTCTTTCTAGCTTCATGGAGTCCGAGTTATGTAAGACTAACAAAGGACAAAATCTTATTTTTTTTCCTTCTGATTGGGAGAAGTAATATTGTTAAGGGGATAGGTAGCTGCACTGGATAGAGCATGGGCTTGGAGTCTGGAAGATTTGAGTTCAAATTTAGCCTCGGATACTTATTAGCTGGGTTACCCTGGGCAAGTTGCTTAGTTCCTTTTTGCCTCAGTTCCTCCTCTGTAAAATGGGGACACAATTAAAAGGAAATGCCAAACCACTCCAATATCTTTGCCAAGAAAACCACATAAATAGATCATAGGATCATATACAGTTGGACACAACTTAATGAATGAACAATGCTATTAAAACTTTGGGCAGGCTTTTTTGCCATTGTGGCTTTTAATTCATGAGTTAGAAATTTGAGCTAAATAGAAGTCTTTTAATTATCTAAAAGTTCATTTTAGAGAAATGTGAACAATTTCACTAAAGTAGTCACCTGTAGTTTGTCTTTTCTAAATGATAAGCAACATGGCAAAAACGTCAAATGTCTGTACTCCAGAACGCTTTGTTTTCTGTTTCTATTTAATTATTAGGAATAGAGCAGGAAAAAGACTAGTATGTCAAGATCCAGAAGTCATTCCATAGTCTATTTAATTAATCCTTGATGCTAATTATGTTTACAATTACTAATGCTTCAGATGTTTTCATTGTCTTCTGTTTCCAATCATTTCTAACTTCACAGTGGTATTACTCTAATAACATGTATTTCAGGAACTAAATAGGCATACTTGCATCTTTAGATACTGAATATTTTATAGACTCAGGCTAAAATTCCCAAGAAGGTTAATACATAAATGAGAACTATAACAAAATCAATATAGAATTTTAAAAGAAATTCTTTTTCTACTCTAAATATTTTCTTACTACTATGATTATTCAAGGAAAAATTGAAAAACTCGATGACTTATAGCCTCAGCTAGTGAAGCCAGATGCTACACAGCATATGCTGTCATTTGTTAATGTATCTGAACAGCTGTCCTTGAGCCTTTCTTGAACAGTTTTATATTACCCTGAAGACTAAATTCACACTTTCAAACCCATCTGTCTTTTTTTGTCCATGACTAAAGGGGATGGTGAAGCCAAATGTTCTTCTGGACATGTCAGGGAAGTCTGCCTTGTTATTATCCTATGGCATATTACCAATCTTACATTTCTATGACCCTTCCTGTCTGAGGGTTGGAGAGTAGAGCAAAGTAAAGAAAATCTATAGCATTGGCCTAATTCAATTCAATCAGTGTTTGTTAAGCACTAATTCTAGGCAGCCATTTTATGGGACAGTGTGAAATTGGTAAGCACATTGCCTTACACATAGTAGCAACTTGAAGCTTGTTGAAAGAACAAGTAAAGAGGTGGATGTGAATTCATGTGAATGAATGAATGTACCTTAATAATCAGCCAGTCTAGAATACTGATTTTAGAGATGAAGAAAATGAGTCCCAAGCGTCTAAGGTTTTAACCAAAAGTTAAGTCTAAGGACTTGTCTAAGGTTAAAATACAGAGCTTAGGTTACAAACCAAGTTTTTACCCCTGTCCAGTGTTCTTGGCATCACTCTGTATTTCTGCCCACAATAAACAAGTGTAAAGTTCATTACAATTAAGAACTTGAATTTAGATTATGTGCAGTTAGATTAAAGTTATAAAGTTTTGGTTTTCTAAAGATATCCCTGGAAACAGAATAAACTGAGTAATACTTTTGCAAAACTAAGCTAGCTTGCTCCAAAGTCTAGAAGTCTAAAATTAGCCCAAGCTGATCCTGAAAGCAATGGAGAGGAACCTTAATTAGCCCTGGTCATTGAAGCCTGATTGACCTACATCTGACAACCCAGGTCCTGAAAGCATGGAGAAAGAAAAGGCCTTAGGCTAAGCCTGACTCCAATATCAAATGTTCTGAGACTAATGTAGCTAAGGGAGAATGCATATTGGGTAGAGTGGGAATAGGGCTGGCTTTGCTTTCTCTAGTTCAGAGGTTCTTAACATTTTTTTTTTTTCATGGACCTCTTTGGCAATTTGGTGAAGCAAAATTACAAAGGAAACCAAAAGTTAGTAAAAATAAAAGTCATCTCCTAGGGGAAAAAAAAATACAGTTCACAGATCACCAGAAATCTTGCTGCATTTGAATTTCAAGCAAACTTCAGTGGCCTTTCAGTTAAAAACAGCACAAGCAATTTTACCAATAGTCAAAGACCACTTTCAGATCAACCTATAAAACGAAAGGCACCACTGATATTACTTAGGCTATACTTATATTATAGATGAAGAAACTAAGGATTGGTGGAGTTAAATGACTTTCCCAAGATCACTCAGCTAGCTCCAGAATAAACTTTTTTAATATGCTGATTATTGTGAGTTTGTGTTAAGGGCTTCTGAAGTTGAAGTTGATTTCCATTGTCATTATTTTTCTCTTTCTTTCTTTCTTTTTTTTTTTTCCCCCTGAGGCTGGGGTTAAGTGACTTGCCCAGGGTCACACAGCTAGGAAGTGTTAAGTGTCTGAGACCAGATTTGAACTCAGGTCCTCCTGAATTCAGGGCTGGTGCTCTATCCACTGCACCATCCAGCTGCCCCTGTCATTATTTTTCAAAGGTAATGATATATATATATATAAACTACTCCTACCAGAAACTTATTAATTAAAAAAGTTATATTGTCATTAGTTGAATACATAACTTCCCAAATGTCAGTTTCTCAGTTTTAATGAGTATTAAGCCATTCATAGCTGAACTCACTATCTTCTTTAAAAAAGAAAAAAGAAAAACAAACAACTATGCATTTGCAATTATTCCTTTTTGTTGAAATGTGATCAGTACAAAGTAGAAATTTTCCTCTTAATAACTGACTGCAGGTTATTCAGTTGAAATCAGTTAGAATTTAAGTCAAGTAATCAACCATTTCAGCTTTGCATTTGTAACTGATTCCTTAGAATTTTGTGATGGTAGCTTTTCATCAAATAGTACTTTTACATTTAAGCAAAACACAGCATGATAGGTAAGATATTATAAGATGAAGTGTTTGTTTTGATTTAGATGCTGTGATTCCATGTCAGTTCCTTTATTTAAAAAGACATCTTGTGCCTCTTTGAAATAATTTCTTCTAGCTTCATGTAAAATACATTCTTAGAAATGTAAAATTAACATTTTCCCACTAAATTAAGGAACTGATTCTCTGTAGAAGGTTACCAGCAATGGTAAAAAAAAAAAAAAAAAAAAAAAAAAAAAAAAAAAAAAGGTGATAACATGATCACTTGTCAAGGTGTTTTAAAGATTATTTAAATAAAACCCTTAAAAATTCCTTTAAAAATTTAGTTAAAATGATACATTTTTCCTTTCTTGTGGCTAACAGCTTTTCATTAAATATCTCATAATAGTTTTGATAAAATTTGTGAATGTGATATTAGAGTTTGGTATTTTCAAAGCCAGTGATCCAGGAGGCTATTTTACTTATTTATTTACTGGTTCTTCTGTCTCACACACACACACACACACACACACACACACACACACACACACACACACACACACACTCAATTTAATTCAATAACATATTTTTCTGTTTTAAAAAAGAATACTTTATTAGAACACCCAATGTAGTTTGCTTTGTATATATTTGTTTGCATGTTGTCTCCCCCCATTAGATTGTAAGCTCTTTGAGGGCAGGCACTGTCTTTTGTCTCTTTGTATCCTCAGTGTGTAGCATAGTGCCAGGCACTTACTAGGTGTTAGCTACATATTTATTGATTTGATTGGTTGCTTAACTAAATGAATGGAAGAAGCCCTGAGAAGTGATAAGATCCTGCACCAGAGTGGCAGCAGTGTAAGTGGAGAGGAGGGAAGGTATAGGAAAGATGTTGTGAAGATAGAAATGAGCATATTTAACCATGGAAGGGATCACTTAACCCAGGATGACACTGAGGTTGCTACTTAAACCAGTTTGATTGCAAAGATAGTAGTGACTTTGACTGTAAGATGATAATTGGGAAGAAGTGAAGGTTTTATCTGTCTTGGAAATGAAGCTGAGTAGGACAAGCTAAATTGGTGGCAGAAAAAGCATGGACTGAGCCATGTCACAGAATCTCAGAGAAGTAAAAGTATCCAGAAACAGGGGATGACCAATGGTGTGAGATACTGCGCAGAGGTCAAGAACAATGAGCGCTGAGAAAAGGCCAGAAAGAGATCATTGGTGACCTTGGAGAGAAGTTTCAGCTCTGGCATATTGCAATCATCTGACTTCTTAGCTGCCACCTTATCACTTATTTACGGAAAGACTACATTTTGTACTTCACTGCTACAGTCCCATCTTGTCCAGGGAGCCATAAAGAGATAAATTATTGTGATATCCCAGGTCTTTGTGTGCCCATCCATTTTTCCTTTTCTCTTGGGGCTATCTTGTCCTTAAGGGCACCTAGGTGGCACAGTGGATACTGTACCTGGCCTGGAGGCAGAAGGACTCAACTTTTTAAGTTCAAATCTGATCTTGGATACTTAATAGTTGTGTGACCCTATTTACCTCAGCTCTTCATTTGTAAAATGAACTAGAGAAAGAAATGGTAAACTGTTACAGTATCTTTGCCAAGAAAACCCCAAATGGTCATGAAAATTCAGATATGACTAGGAAACAATGAACAATCTTGCCTTTTTCCTTTCCAGCTTTGTATATACTTACACTTGTTCTCATTGTCACCCTGTATTTGCAGACTTAACTAGTTCTACTTAAAGACTATTTTCAAAAAGAATCTAAAGTTTGAAAAACTTGATGCATCTTGAATATGGCTTTCAAAATGTGTTTCAGTAGAGCATAACAACTTTTAAGAGAGATAAAAATGGTATTTCTTGGTATGGTGATTTCTTGGTAGTAGCTTATCTAGAAATTCTAGACTATCATTTTGTAATAATGTGGTTCATATTCATAGAGGACAGTGAGTTTTATAGTTTATTGCTCATGAATGTGAAGGTGATGATATTTTGAGTGGTCTGGATATTCAGTACTCTGGTCCAAAGTATATTCAATTAGTTTGCTAGCACAGTGGTCCATAGTATATTCAAATAATTTGCTAGCACAAACTTGTTTTTTGTTTTTACCTTTTAATAGCCTTTCACCTTTTTACCTTCACAACTTCTTAGTAGTTTCTTTCAGTCTGGTTTCTTAAGCAGCTGTGTGTACACCTGCTGTCATATTCAGCATCCTGACATCTTGTAACAAACTGGTTCAGAGGGAAGAATTACTCTTATGAATGACATTGTAATTTAGTAGCCTCTATTGAGTAGGATTCCCTGATTTTGTGATCTTTGAGATGAGTAACACCTAATGTTAGTCACCCCCAATGTTGTGCTGGGAGGGAAGAGGAGGGTACATAGGAATAGGTATTGGATAGTAAACAAATCATGGATGGGGGAGGGACATAATTAAGAAAAGTACATCATGTTTTCTTGAATAAAATTTTTTTTTGCTTATGAGGAACTTAGACTCCCTATACAAATCTAAACATTTTATTTACATATAATAAAGGGGGAGTGTCTTTAAAGCAATGGTCAAACTTTTGCTATTAGAAACAGAAAGGCCAGCTATCTGATCTCACTAGATCTTCTTACAGAGGAAGAATTTTACATAATTATATATTTTACATTATCATGGAGAAACTAAAATAACATAATTAGCAATTTCATTGTCCTGTCTGCTTCACAGGGAGAGCTAGCCCTCGTTTCCTCATGTGTAAAATAAAGAGATTGGACTAGATGGATCCCCAAGGTCCCTTTCAGCTCAAAATTCCTGTGAGTCTATGGTAGTATGCATCATCAAAGGAGGAGTAACCAATATTAAAAGAGCCATCTGTTTCTGCATTAGTTAATATAGCAGAATAAAGGAGGACATGAACTCTTTTTAATACAGCTTTTCAAAAGAATGAGAGCTTAATCTTTGATAACAACAATTTCAAAATAATTTTCATCTCTTTTTTTTCAAACTAGGAAATCAGAGTTCCTTTATTTTTCCATTATGAAATGTTTGAGCATTAAAAACATGAATGAAACATTAATGGCTTAAAATTTCATTCTGTCACTGTAGGAATTTAAAAACCAGAGGTCAGTAATTTTTTTTGGTTAAACTTTTCTGAAAATATCTCATAATTGCCATTGAAATCAGTGCAGAATTTCTGATGAGGAGTACAGGAAATTAGCCACTGGAATACTTGTGTTCGTGAGCTACTCTTCTGTAGATTTGTTTTAAAGTTGCCCTATTGCTAAATATGTTTTTTTCTCTGCTGAAGGCCAAACTATCCTGGACTAAGAACATGAGAGGCCTGATCTTCAAATAATTTTCTTAACCTCAGTAGTACTTTTCAGATGTCTCACTGGTACTTTTCAGATTTTTCTGATTTTAAAACAATAGCAGGTCTAGTCACTTTTCACTGTTAAATGGGATGGAAGACAAAACTTGGATATTGAGTAAAAGTTTTTCTTTGAGTCTTTCAGAAAGTTCAAATTTGCTTAACTTTCAGGCCACCTTGTGAGGATTAAAGTTGATGGGGCCAATACTGATGATGGCTAGTGTTTATATAGTGCTTTAAGATTTAAAAAAAATTTTTTTATATACTTTGTCTTATTTGATCCTCATGGTAACCATGCGAGTTATTATTATTTCTATTTTATAGCTAAGAAAACTGATGCTGAGAGAAGTTATCTGATTGCTCAGGGTTACACAACTAGAATGTGTCCAAGGTGGGATGTGAATTCGGATCTTCCTATCCCTACACTTATTTCATTCAATTCATTATCTTGACCTTCTTAGCCAGAGATTTGGTTCTCCCAAAAAGGATTCTGTGTTGTTGTTGCTATTTACCCTTTGTTTTGGAAAAGGAACAGTGACATCAGGTGGGTGACTTGCAAGTGAAGTGGATGAGACTCTATGCCAGTCAGCCTTAAAATGAGGATGGACATTAATTAGTCCATTAGAAAAGCTTTAGACTTTTACAGAACTTCTCTGTATATGAAGGGTCTGCTTAAAACTCTGAATCCTCTTTCTCTACCAAAACATTTTTGTGCTATTTTTCTGTTTTCCTGATTTCTTTTCTGTCTCTTACCATTCCTCTTTACTGAGTCACCCAACAGACAATCTGCTCTTGAGCCAGTTCCATCCTCCAGATGCCCTGGCTGTAGAAGGAGCTGATGTGAAATAGTTTCCCTGTTCATTTCTTCAGGTTAGAACTAAAGGCTATCATTTCTTCAAAGTATACATCCACAAGAAACTGTATGGTTATTCACACTATTCTCAGATTCTCTCCAAGGTCACTTCCACCTCCAAATGTGTGTGTCAGATTTGAGTCTCTTGTAGGAAGGGAAGAAGGAAACAAACATCTATATAACTCTTATTATGTACCAGTTATTTTATAAATACTATCTCATTTGATTTCACAAGCAACCTGGAATGTAGGTACTATTATAATCCACATTTATAACGATGAAGAAAATTTAGCCAGACAGAAGTTGTGACTTTCCCAGCTATTAAGTGTTTGATTTGGGATTTGAACTCTGGACTTCTCAATTCAGGGCCTAGAACTCTATTCACTACACTCCCTGATGGTCTCATGATGTTGTTGATGTATACTGAATTCTAAAACATTCCTGTCCTCTAGGAGCTGATATTTGTTTGGTGGAGGGAACGGAGGTCACTATACAATATCTATAGATAAATAGAAGAATTCAAGAATATTAGCAACTAAGGTAGTCAGGGAAAGCTTCAAAGGCAAAATATATGAGTTGAGACTGGATAGTATTTTGTAATAGTAGTAATAATAGTAAAACTGAATGGTAGGCTTGAAAATAGTAATTTAGAAAAGTAGATTGGAAGAATAAATTCATTTTAGTCTTGAGAAATTGCAAGACCATTAGAATTAGACCTGGAAGAGAACTTCAGAATTCATCTAATTCACTGCCTTCTGTATAAATGAGAAATTTACAAGGTTATTATTTGTTAAATGTCACACTTGGGTGTATGTGACAGAATTAGAACTCAGATTCACCGGTGCTTTCTCTGCTGTCCTGAAAGCTAATAATGTTGATGTCAGCAGAACTGTTAATTCATACTCAATGTAATCTTCATTGTGTAAAGAAAAACAAGGTGAATAAAATACAAAGATACAAGTAAAAGTATAAAGAAATAAGGTATACAGTTAGGTTGGGAGCCATATTATGCAATGCCTTAAAAGTCAAGTTTAGGAATTTGTAATTTAGTTGAGATGTTATAAGGAGCCACTAAAGGTTTTTTTGTTGTTTTTTTTTAAGCATTCACATTCAAAAAAATAATTTTAAAAATTAAAGTAAAATTCTCTTAGCTCAGAACATGCTATGATAACCCTTGACATAAATGGGAACATCCTGGGTTGGTATAAAACCAAATCTGTAAATCATCAACTTTGACATAAGGAAAATCCGCCTAACAGAATAGTCCAAAAATGGAATTGGGCTGCTTGGCTCCATGCCAAGTTCCCCATCCAAACAGGTCATTGAGTAGAGATTGGATGATCTTGGGTATTTTTGTGCTTCAGGTGTCTTTGGAATACCTTTCCTTTTCTGAGAGTCTATGATCATATGTTATAATGAGATTTTAGGGAAAGAAGGAAGAAGCCTTTCAAGATATTCTCTTCAATTCTTAAACTCCTTTCTTTTTAGTGAAGAAATAAAGTTCATTCTGCTTTATGTGGGTGTGTGTCAGATGCCTCTTGTCGAAAGCAGAGGTGGGTAAATTTGATTCTTTACTGAGTTCTGAACCTTTGGAGGAGTTGGGCTAGACTTTGGTTGAATTTCACAGTGACCTTGTTTGCTCCCCTGTCTCCCATCTAGGTGTCTGTGCCAAGGGGGTGTGATGTGGGGGGTAAAGTGGAAGAAAAGTCATTGTGGTAGATGAATTTCAGTACATTATATAGCTATATACAGTCATGAATTTAGAGTGGATCATCTCAGAGGATGCTTGTTGATTGATTGGTAAATTATTTTACCTATTTTATTGCTTCCATTATTACTGCAATATTCAGGGCCAAGGATTTTCACTTCATTTCTCCCTGTTATTTTGCTGTTAGTCGGATAGAAAATTGTTGATTTGGTTTTGCTACAAACCTTTTAAATCCCAACAAGAGGCTTGTATATGGTATAGTTCACAAAAGAAGTTGTCAATATGAGTTTTATGACCAGGAGAAAGAAAATGACCACTTTAAAAGATGCCTCATCCCTTTTCAAAATGTTTACTTTGATCTCTTTGGAATAATAATGAATAACTGGTTTTTATATAGTGTTTATTTTGTGACAAGAACTGTGCTAAGCATTTTACAAATATTGTCTTATTTAATTCTTGCAGCAACCTTGGGAGGTAGGTGTTAATTATTATTTTACAGCTGAGAAAACTCAGAGAAAGTTAAGTGACTTTGTCAAGATCCTACAGCTGTTTGCTAAGTGTCTGAAGGCTGAATTTGACTCCCAGCTTCCTGACTGGAGATGATACACTTTATCCACTGGCTATGCCTAATAGTAATAAAGCCATCAAGTTAAAAAAATTAAATACTCTCCAAGCTTTCTAGTAATATTTTTAATACTTTTTTTTTCTATTTACACAGACTACTTTTTTCTTTATCCTAGAGTATTTTCTTAACTCTGATTCTGTTGTGTGGGAATTATTTGCTCACCACTGGAAACCCCTTGCAAACTCCTATTCCTCCCTTCCCCAAATAAATTATAGAAACAGTTCATAGAATCAAAGACTTTCTGGATTGAAAAAGACCTTAGATATCACTTGACTCAGATCTTACTTAAATAGGAATTCCTTCTATACCATTCCTAAGAAGTCTATATAGCTTTTGCATAGTTGTTTTTTTTTTTTATTAAATCTAATCTCTTTTCCTCAGAAATGCCTCCTCTGAGTATATGCAATTTTATGAGTTTGCTTCAAAGGATGAGTGATTCAGTAGATGCCTAACCTTGATGAGGACATTTTTAGTAGAAAACAAATAGATTTCTTATTTTCTGTGGAAGAGAGTGGGTTTAATGTGTTTGTCAGAAGGAAGGATTCAGTCTGCTAATAACTAGGGCTTCTCTAAAGAGACAGGAAGTAGAAATCTCCCAAATTGCAAAATCTTAGAATGTTAGAACCAGAAGAGATCTTACTGTTACGTTATCTGGTACTAAACCCTGCAAGTTGAGGCCCAAAGAAAGAAAGCCCAATGTCATCCAGAGACAGAGCCAGGAATAAAACTCACAAGTGACCCCCAATATAGTGCTCTTTCCATTAACATTATACTATCTTTTTTTTTCTATTTCCATCAGTTTAACTTAATTCATAAGATATTACATATTTTCAATAATGAAAAATGACATTACAAGGACCTTATTTTCTGCTGGCTTTCTATTACTTTGTTCCTATTTTCCCTAATTAACTACTTCCCTCTACTATTCTCTTTCCCCTAATTTCCCTTATATAGAGGTGGTACAAAAAAACCTACATACTGACTTAAAATACTATCTCTATATACACACACAAATTTGTTTTTTAAAGGTTATAAATAATCTTAATGATTGAATTTTGTATCCAGGTAATCCCATTCTTTCTTCTCCCTCTTTTCCCCTCTCTTTATTCACCTCCCTCCTTTCTTTCTCTTTCTCTCTAGCTTTTCCCCACCCCCATCCTTTTCTTCCTTCTCTATTTCCCTTTTAGCACAACTTCCTTCTCCTTCCCTCCTCTGCTCTTTATGTTTTCCCATTACCTCCTCCATCTGCTCCTGGTCTCTGCTGCCCCTCCCCCCCACCTTTTTAGTCTAACCTTTTTTTCTATTTTCCACAGAACTCCTGTGTATGTGTTAATATTGACCTGAATGTACCCACAACATTTATAAATTATTCATTGTCAAAGCTTGAAACCAATGTTTGGGCTCTTCTTGACACAGATGACTTTAAATTTGTAAGGCAGACTAAAATTGTTGAAATTGTGCTCCAGAACTAACATTACAATTCTAAGGAAGTCAAAGTAAAGGCTTCCCTTACCAAGACCCACTTGACTTGAGGTCACCGGGGTACACAGTAACATTTTTAATGGAGTACTATTTCAGAAGAGATCTGCTCTATTCAGGTTCCTGTAAAATGTAGTGGTAATTTCTGAAAGCTTTTCATCAAATATCTTTCCAAATTTATTACAAAGCAAGCATGTAGTCTGCAGTGACACCTAAATGTATGAAATCTTAATCTGTAATTTAGATATCCCAGGTGGTCTACTTAATACATAGAGTATTATACCTCCATTTTTCCTAGTCCTAACTTAGATGCTGCTGAGCCACAGTAGGATTCATAATTTTTTAAAAATGCAAACTTTTAACTTATTATTCTTGATTATATTCTCACTGAATATTTCCAGAACTTTGAACTTTATTTTTCCACCGTTAGTGCAGGCTTCCATAGTAATTTCACTGTTTCTTTCTATCTCTACTTTTAGAAAGCAGGAAGGGACATTCCATTTAGTTACTTATGAGTAGCAGCTCCAGCAAAAGTTTGCTCAGAAAGGAGAAAGAAATATTATCTAATCTGAACTGGTTAAAATTTGGTCCACTTAGTCCAGTACATTAGTACAGATAGCTAAAACTGGCTAAAGTTTGTTTCCCAAGAGCCAAAGCATTATTTGAGTCATGAGGACTCAACTACTTCGGTGATTACCTTGTCTAATCTGTACATGAAAATATTTCCTCTGTAACATATCCAAGACCTTCAAAGAGGGAGAACCCATTTGCTTTTGGAGAAAACTGTTTTGGACTGATTGTTAGGAAGTTTTTCTGACAAGAAACCAATAGGCTTTTTGAAAGCTTCCATCCATTACCTCTGAGCTTGCCCTCAGGAGCTAAATAGCACAAGTCTAAACTTTTCTTTCCATGTCAGTCCTAAATGTATCTGAAGACAGCCATCATGTCCTTCTGGACTTTTGTCTCTTTCTCTGAATGTCTGTCTGTCTGTCTGTCTGTCTGTCTCTCTCTCTCTGGACTTTTGTCTCTTTCTCTGTCTCTGTCTCTCTCTCTCTGTCTCTGTGTGTCTCTCTCTGTCTCTGTCTCTGTCTCTCTCTGTCTGTCTCTCTGTCTCTCTCTCTCTGTCTCTCTTTCTCTCTCCCCTCCCCCCCCTTTTTTTTACTGAGGCAGTTGGGGCTAAGTGATTTGCTCAGAGTCACACAACTGGGACCAGATTTGAACTCAGGTCCTCCTGACTTCAGGAAGCCAGGGCCTTTGATTCAGAAACCCTGGTCAAAAGCACCCCTTTGAATTCCAATAGGAGATCTGGGCTCTCCCAGCCCCCACCAATTCTGATCTGCTCCAGTTGTCCTAGCCCCCATTTTGATGATCTGCTTGGGTTTCCCAACCCCCACCAAGACAAGCAATATAATGAGCTTCCATCAACTAAGGTCTTTGCAGATGGACCATGATGGCTTACTTAGCTACCAGGACATTCCGCCCACTGAGAACTGCATTCTCAGTGCAAAACTCCATTTTCCATAGATCTGCCCACTGGAATAATATTCTTTTCCAGTGCCATTCTCTCTTTACCCTCACCTATTTCCCTAACCAGACTTTATACTTCCAATCCCCATAGTAAACCTCTTTTATCAATCTAGGTTTTGGGTCCTTTCTGCACCGCCAGAAGGGAGTCCCCAAAACTTCCTACCCTTGCGCTGAATTCCAAGGGGCTGCAGGGGAGCAAACCTCTCCATCTGGTTCCCTGAACCCCAAACCTACCACTAGACCTCATCATTTAATTACCGGACCACCAGAAACCTTAATTTCATTGGGGTTTCCTAAATCTAAACCTCATCATTATGATATTAATGAAAATCAGTGCTTTAGTTCTGATGACTTTTAAACATATATTTTCATATTTAGCACTTTATAAAAAATAAACAAAAGGGAGTTGAAGATCAATGACATATTGGAATTGATCCTTATAACAAAGATAGTAGTAGATTTTATAGGCATTTTGTGGTGGTTGGTTGTGATAAGGTTTAGATGTGGTGGCACAAGCAGTTCTCTGTAAAGGAATTTAAAGACCCAAAAACCTAGATTGATAAAAGAGGTTTTATGGGGATTGGAAGTAAGGTTAAGGAAATAGGTGAAGATAAAGAGAGGAGGACACTGGAAACATTCCGGTGGGAAGAGAGTCTTCAGGGTGCCAGGCATGCTTAGACCCTCTGCAAAGAGAGGGCTGCAGTCTGGCTCTTTCATAATAGGGGGTTTTGGCTACAAGCTGAAGGGGGCTCGTGGGTGGAGTTCCAGATTAGCTCCTCACTGGGTTTCAGCCAGGATTAGAATTTGAATTGAATTCATTGGGTTTTGAGACCACCCAGATAACAAAGATGAAACTGTGTTAGAGGCGGAGTCCCCTCACTGAGGCAGAGTCGAAGAAGATTTTCTCCTTTAAGGATTTTTCAGAGTTTTGGGGTTCCCTCTTCAGTTGGAGTAAAAGATACACAAAGATATATCTACTTTTCTGATTGAAGGATATGTTGAATACTTAAAAAGACATTGTCAGTCTCTTTTTCAAACTATCATATTTAAATTGTTTTTATTTTGTTTCTAGATGTTGCAGTCAAATATTCAAAGAATCTTTTTTTTTTTTTTTAAAAGATTCATGTTTGAATCAGTGAAAAGATTTTTGTATTTAGTGAGATATTGAAATACTATTCTCTGGTATCATGTGTTCTTTGAACCTAACTAACTTGATCTACTTAGGTCACAGAATAAGTTTTAGTTTTTAATAACAGTAAAATATCAGTCAGCAACATAATTGTAATACCTAGGACTTGTGTTCAAGAAACATGTTTCATGTTTCAGCATTTGATGAGACTGGAATCAAAGAATCAACAATAATAATGTTATTAAGCACTTGCAATATGCTAGTCACCTCATTGTAAAAACAAAGAAAAAAGCGAAAATAGTCTCTTCTCCCAAAGATTTCACATTCTATTAAGATAGACAATATATGCTTAAGTTGGAAACACACACATAAACTACCTTACCTTCTAATTATACATTTTTTCTATTTTCTTTCTTTTTGTTCTTTAATTTAAAAAATAATTTTAATAAGTCAAGGCGGAAGGTAGAGAAACTGTATGCATTTTACTGTCAATCTTTTCAGCTCCAATGGGTTCTGTTATCCCTTCCCAGATGATTACTGGATTATCTGGACAGCCCTGGTTTTTCTCCTCAACTTTATTCCTACATCATTAGCTGCCTATTGAATATCGTCAATTAGGTGTTCACGGGTATCATAAAAGCAGCATCTCCAAAATAAAAGTCATAATCTTTCTTTTCCTTCAAAATTTTTAATCTCTCCTCCTCTTCTTCTTCCTCCTCCTTCTCATTCTCTTCTACTTCTTCCTCCTCCTCACTTATTTCTATTGAGGGTATAAATTAGAGCCTCCCACTATAGCAGTTAGAATAAGGATTTCTTGAGCTCAGAGAGTTTAAAAATGGGACTTGATCAGTTTCTCCTGCCCATTTAATTTCCCTCATTTGGCAACAAGCCTCTCTCCAAATGAGTGAGTAGCTATATATGTACCTTGTATAATCAGTACTTAATTTATGTTTGTTGATTGTGAATAGTTTATCTAATTTTAAATTGAAAATTCCTGTATAAATGTAAAGAATGGTTTTATCATCATTTCAGTTTTTCTCTGTCTCATTTCTCCATTTTTTTCCTTCCCCTCCCCCATTTTTCCTCTATTAACTTCCTTTTTTCCTCATGTTTCTGCTGGCTTCCTTTGAGTTGAGTCAAAGAAAATTTTTCCCTGTTCCCCCAGGTGCTATTGCTTCCATTTTTTGATTACTTTCCATATCTATATTTTGAATATATTTTGTATATATCCAGTTATGTTGAATCATTTCCTTCATTAGAATGTATGTTTCTTGAGGGCAGGGACTTTTAAAAAATATATCACAATGCTTATAGCAAATAGTATACTTAATCAGTGCTTCTTGGATCTATCTACTGTTGCTCTTTTTACTACCTTTTCCCTCCCATTCACCCAATTAGTCAATAAATATTATTCCTCTGTGCTAAATGCTGAATATACAGAGAACAAAAAAAAGCAGTCCTTGCCTCTGATATGGACTTGAAACATGTATATCTATATAGTTCTATGTTTTAACTCACGGAAATAACTTTTTGATTCTTTGTTCTTAATTATTTAAATCTTTTAAATTTTTTATATTCTGTTGTAAAAAAAGAAAAATAATTATTAAAGAATTTTTGTTTATTTTGTTTTATTTTAAATGACAACTTCCACAGAAAACAAAAGTATCCACTATTTGGTCTTCATAGTTTTCAGCAGATAGATAAATAGCAAAGTGTGACCCATGTGACTGATTATTGGTTTGTTAATTTCTTTAAGGATATTATCTTTCTTTATCCTTTGTTATGTGCATGATGAGATTTTCCTACAGTTAGGACATTTCTGTATCATCCTTTGAAAATGTAAACATTTTTGCCCTTTTAAAAGTTAACAAAATAGGATAATTTAAGCAGATTTTGCCTGGAGTCAGGGTAGCTGAACTAATTGATTGGCTTTCTTTTCTTTTTGGTATTAAGATTTTCAACAAAAATGTTTTTGTGAGAATTAAAGTTCACTCATGAACCTCTAGGCAGAGATAATTTCATTTAGTTCCATTCTGTATCAATCATTTCCTGCCTCTTTGGACTAACAAAAGCAAGGCTTTGTTTTAACACTGCATTTATGAAGTGTTAATTAGCTGACAGATTTACATATCAGAGACTAGTAAAAGAGGTCCCTGTTATGTTTGTTCATTCATTACAGGAAGTGTGACCAAAAAAGTTGAGAAGAAACTGATTTTAGCCTCATCACAGACTTTATGTAATAATTGTAGGTTGTTATAGAAATTAAAAGATTAAAATAAGGTTTTGAAATTCATTTGGTATAGGGGAGATTTAATATTTTGAAATAAAGCAGTAGAAAAGTTCCAATTTTAAAACTGGTTTTAGGGAAGTCAGGTAGCATTTGCATTGTAGACTCTCAAGCTTGGAGTCTGGATGACCTGGATTCAGATTCTGCTTCTGACATAATCCATGTAACTTCAGGCAAGAAACCTAAATTTCTTCAGCAGTTATTAAGTAACTACTGTATGCCAAGTAGTATGATCAGTGCTTTACTAATAATCTCTCATTTGATCCTCACAACAACTCTGGGAGGTAGTGTTCTGCCTCAGTTTCCCTTCTAATCGTTCTGTCTCAGTTCTTAATTGTCCTGCCTCAATCCCTCCGGTTGCAACACCACTCTTCCCTCCTGATCATTAGAACTGATTTCGTTTAGGGCTGGCTAGGCTAAGATTGTAAACTGTAAATGTTTAATCCAGATAAGGAAAAGACTTTCTGTCAGGATCCCAGACCTTCCCTACTTATCAGAATGTCTGGTGCCTCCTCCCCACCCCGACCCTGCCCCCTGCCCCCTTCCCCTCAGAACTGGATTGATAGTCAGTTCTTGGACTCAGTGCTCTGACTCTGCCCTGCCGTGGTCTACCCCAGTCGCTTAGAGCCATGTGCTCATACTTCATGGGAAGCACACATTATTGCTGAATTCTTGGAGATGATAGTCTCATTTAGCCCTGGGACCATACCATGGATCCATTTGGTGCCAGCACAATCTCTCCCTCTCAAATAAAATATTAAAAACTCTCTAATTTTTATCTTGCCTCAGTTTCTCTGGAATTATAGTAGGTGGTATTATTATGTCCATTTTACAGACAAGGAAGTTGAGGCAAGCAGATATTAAATGGTTTACTCAGGGTGTGTGCTGAGGCAGGATCTTTGTGCTTCTAGGTTTTTTGCTTTTTCCACAGTGCCACCTACTTATCATAGGAACAAAGCCGTACTTTTCAGATCTGTCCTAAAACGGAAGTAGGATGTCTCAGGAAAAAGTGAGTCCCTTACCCTCTCCTACCCCAAGGATTTCAAATTAATTCTGGATGACCACTTGTCAGGTAGACTAAAGTAGAAATGCTCATTCAAGGACCAGTTAATTGCCAAGTTCTTTTTCACCTCTGTCCTTCTGTGATTCTGTGAAGAATTTCATAGAGGAGGTCACATTTGAATTCATTCTTAAAGCATGAATAGAGTTTGGAGAGTGGAAGGGTACCCCAGGCTGAAGGAACCGAGGGAGTAAAACAAAAAGGCAAAAAAGTGAAGATATCAAGAATGCTACACAGTGGGGTAAGGGAAAAGTTTGGAAAGGCTATCCTGAATGACCAAAAACTGAAGAAAGATTTTGAAATCAGCCTAAAACCAACCGTTGTCACCTGAGCTCAATCTGTTAAATAGAAAAAAGAAAGCCGTTTCATAAGACCCTGAAACAGATGAATGCTAAATAGACTTATAAAATGAAAATGCTGTAGCATCAAATATTAATATTTTGCTAGCAGCAGGCAGCACAAATGTTAATGGCTGGCATGCATTTGAAGGCCTACTTAACTGTGAATTTTATTAGGACCATTTCTCAGAGCTGGAGTTATAAATGGGCTTATAAATGAGAAATCAGCCACCTCTCTAGGGAGCTGCAGGTTCTTTGAAATCTTAATTAACCAATCACACTGATCTTCCCCTCTTTCAATTGCCAACACTCAGTTAAATGCTGAAAGAAACATTGTCCAGCTGGAGACAACTTAAGAACTAATGAGAACACCATTCTTTTACATTAAAATAAATATAACCAGAAATGCAAAACAGGAGAAGAAAAGCCCTGATTGATTTTTGCTGGATTGAACTTTTCTTTTTTTCTTTTTTAATATTAAAAAAAAAATAATGAATGACTGGCCTGGAAATAAGGAAAGTGGGAGGGAGAATGAAGGATAGAGCAGAGATAGATTTGCCAGCTGGCTTTCCTTGTAGAATAAGGCCCATTGTAATCAAATATGGCTTTTGAAGAACCACTCATTTCATAGAGAAGGCTCCAAATAGATCCACAAAATTTTCTAGGGACAACAAATAATTTCTGCCAGAATGCAAATTAATATTTGTTCAGTAGGTGGTTTGTGGGGAAAGAAATTAGTCTTTCTCCTTGCTGACTGGTTCTCCACACTGACTACCAAAATCATTTTCCTCACATGAAAGTCTGACCATGTGACTTCTCTCAATAAACTCCAGGGACTTCCTGGTAACTCCAGGGACTTCCTAGTAACTCAGGTTCCAATACAGTAGCTACTCAGGGAGCTGCAAAGGTTAGATTAAGATCTAATATCTTCCTTTGTGTAGTTTAAGATCTAAGAGGGAGCCAAGACACAGTCACAGATCAGCAAAGTACAAAATACAAAATATCTTAATTGGGCAGAGTGAAAAGAGTACTAGATTTTGGTTCAGATCCTAGCACTACCACTTACTCTTTTCTTGAGTTTGGACAAGCCACTTACTCTCTCTGGACATCAGTTTTCACAGCTTCAAAATGATGACATCAGAGGTCCCTTCCATTTCAGAATCCATAATCCTTAGATAAGTGGATTCAAGAAATGCTGTAAGAGGGTGATTGTTAGCAATGCGAGAAGGTTTAGGAAAGGCCTCATGGAAGAATTAGAATTTGGTTTAGCCTTTACAAATGGGGTGCCATTTATTAGCTGAAGAAAGGAGACCAGTATTAAGATTAACATTTTCCTATCCCTAATTATTTTTAGTGCCAAACCTAAAGATTTTCAATCCATCCTCTGTAATAAAAAAAAAAAAAAAAAAAAAAAAGCAAGAGGTCTTTAGGCTTGGGGAAAGAAACCCACAAGATAAAAGTCTATGGATATATACATATATATATATACATATATATATATGTAAAGATATGCTTTAATCTATCTTCATTTTTCTCAAAATAGTCATCCAAAGTGTAGCATCTGTGTTGTACTTTAGGAATCTCTGAATTATGTAAATCTCTGACTCTATACATAAAGGATTTATATTATATCCTACTTAGAAAATTAGGAACACTTCTTTCATTAGGCCATAACTTAAAGTTTTAGTATTATAAAAAGGTTCTGGGGAAGTTTGATTAAGTTATTGAGGACAATGACCTTATATATTTACTGGAAATCCCAGAGCATCTGGTATAATGACAAAGTTGTTCCTGTGTTTTGTGTTTTGCTTTTAATTCATTGATTGATTATTTTTAGCATTCCTTTTGAAAAACTTTGAGTTCCAAATTCTCTCCCTCTCCTCCATCCTCAGGCAAGCGATTTATAAATTATACACATGAAATTGGGCAAAACATATTTCCATAATACTCCTCCTCTATACTCTACCCCCCAAAGAAAAATAAAGTGGAAAAAAGTGTGCTTCCATATGCACTGAATTCATTGGTTTTCTCTTTGGAGGTGAAGAGCATTTTTCATCATGAATCCTTTAGAATTGTCTTGGATCACAGAATGACTAGGTTTTAAAGTCACTGTGGACCCTGGTAAGTACTTCTATACTAAAATAATTTTTAGACTCTCAAATGTATCTCAGCTATAGTGTGGGTTCTCAGTGTTGATATGATTATTTGCCTTACTCTCAGTCCACATACCACATTTCAGGGCATTTCTGATGAGGGATAATCTCATTTTAAATCACTTGTTTTCTGTAGTTTACTCTTAATTTGATTGCATCAAAAAGTTTGAGTAATCTTAAGTAGGTACCAGGGACTTCTCAGCATTCCAGTCTGCTCTGAATGGTTGAAAGTACTCAGGAGCTCTAGAATGTTTTTGAACTAGAGAGCTAGAAAAAGGAAGAATGATCATTTCCATATACTTTCTTCAGCCAGCAGTTGGATGAGGTTCAGGGAAGAAATCTGGGACACTTGTGCGTCTCCCAACTTATGTATTTTCTAAATCTTTGGATGATCCCCAAATCTCTGAAGTTAGCTGGTGTACTTGGTAGCTGTGCAGGCAAGTAAAGGGACCTATCTTAATTACAAATACTTGAATAGAACAAAACTTATGAAAAGAATACCTTTTCATCTTAAAAAAAAAAAAAAAAGGATACTGAAATGTATCTCTTTCAGTCCTTTTCCTTGCCATGGTTAATAAAATGTCAAATAAGTATGTTTTCTTATAATTATTCACCAACCAAGAAAGGATTAATTTACTATAATAATTCTTTATCTTTGCCTTTGGAATTTGTAGCACCTTATTAAATTACTTTTATAATTTTTGTCAGTCACTAGAAGAAAAGTTCTAAAAACCTTTCCACAAACCTAGCTTTTGGAGAAATATTTTCTCCTTTTAGAGTATTTTTTAAAAATTTTTAAAATTTTTTAAAATTAATTTTATAATTATAATTTTTTTTTGACAGTACATATGCATGGGTAATTTTTTACAACATTATCCCTTGTACTCACTTCTGTTCTGAATTTTCCCCTTCTTCCCTCTCCTCCCTCCCCTAGATGACAGACAATGCCATATATGTTAAATGTGTTATATATATCCTAGATACAATATATGTGTGCAGAACCGAATTTCTTGTTGCACAGGAAGAATTGGATTCAGAAGATAAAAATAACCTGGGAAGAAAGACAAAAGTGCAAACAGTTTACACTCAATTCCCAGTGTTCCTTCTCTGGATGTAGCTGATTCTGTCCATCATTAATCAACTGGAATTGGATTAGCTCTTCTCTAGGTTGAAGATATCCACTTCCATCAGAATACATTTTCATACAGTATCGTTGTTGAAGCCCCTTTAGAGTATTATACAAAACAAAATGCTTAGCCTTCTTTTGAACATTTTCTCTACTATGTTTTTTTAAAAAGTCTGAAGGCCATCTAAAAAAGGAAAACCATGTTGCAGAGCATGAATCTAAACAAGTTTACCATTTCTCCATTGAATACAGTAGAATTGACTTCCTAAAGTGGTCCAGTAAAACCTTGGTAATTATCTAAACTGATGCACAGTCTTAACTAGTTCCTAAAATAGTGTAGATTTTAGAGATTTCAGCACTTACTATCTTAAAGATGTGCTCATTTGTAATTTATAGAGGGTGAGGAATACCTTTCTAAAATTTCTGATGGGTCTTTGCTAGACTAAGTTTAAAGAACTATCTCATTCCTCAGCCATAAAGTCTGTTCTCTTTGACATTCAAAGTTACCTTCTTCCAAATTATAGCTCTCTCTCTAAATCCCAACACGATTTTTTCCTGTTTCCAGTTGTTAAGAAATGGGGTCAGAAGGCAGTGAACTCCAGTTTGAAATCTGTACCAGTACACCCCATCTCAGGACGAGGTCAAATGCATTTGCCCCACAGATACCCATTACCACAGTAATATTACTGTCGTTGCTCAGTTGTCTTGTGACAGAAATATATCTTCCCTTGGTGAGGCTGTATAGTACAAGACTAGAATATTTCCCAGCTCTATACTAGGTGTGAATCTGATTTTTGAAGCCACATTTTTTATGGGGCATGAATTTCTGCCATGTTAGTTGATTGGTATTTATTTGGTTTGTGTCAGATGAAACACACTATACAGTGAATTAACTTTCTCTAGCAGCTTTGTGTGTTTGTTTGTTTTTTCCCATGGGGAGGAGGGGCTATTTTTCCTTTAATCATCTTTTATGTCTTTTGGAATGTCAAACTAGCCTTTTATTTCTTAATTTGATCTTATTTTCCAGGTCATCAATTCAATTTCTTTGTGTCTCACAGACTTGGTATTCTCATTAACAATAGTGTCTATCTATTGTTATCTCAGTGTCCTCATTTTCCCTCTCAGCCTCTTTTAGCCTTAAACCAAAGCTTTCTGATTCTATTCATTGTAGAAAATAAAGCTTTTAACTAATACGAGTTCATTTCTTATTAAGTCAATTTAGCTGAGCTTGAGAAGTCAATATGACTAGTTAATAGTGAATAGAGTTTCTTTTAGGCCAAAACACCAAGGACCATTATGATATAGAGAATATGGGATTATTTCAACTCCAGTTATAATTTAGGAATCTCTGGAGTACAGTGAGGTAGCTGATAAACTGCTTAAGTAGGCCAATATAGTCATTCAAAACTAATAAAATAGGATGATACTCTAGTTGGGAATGTTATAACATTATTTTTCAGTCAGGCCACTGATTCATTGGGTATTTCTCAAGTACTTGAATCACTAGTTAAAACAAAACAAACACAAATTAGCTCTTTTACTCATTAAACATTTTTTAAAAATGAAACAAAATCTTTTCCTTCCTACCCACTTTATACACTTTATCTAAGGTGTTCTTGTGAACAATCTAATTCTAATCTTAGGTAGGCCCCCTTTTCTGCTCTTCTGTGAGAGAGAGGGTCTCTATTTCATTAGAGGTGTCCCCTTGGTCACTGAACAGTTATGTCCCCCTGAAGCCTGGAAGCCAAAGCATCTGGACTTACTGTATCTCTTAGATCCCCAAGCCCAGTATACCATTTCATGCTGACCTAGTTATGCTTTTAATACCTAATTTGTTTGCATTGTCCTTAAGCACAGTATCATTTTACTGTGATTGTAATTAAAAACAAAATTGTTAACCCCACCACTTTTTTCCCCCCTGTACTTTGAGGATAGTGTGGATAATCTTGTCACAAGATGCTATCAGTGACAGAATAAGTCTTGCTAATTCCATGCTTGATCATGCTCGCCTGAGGACAAATTCAAATCAAACTATGAGTTCTGTTTGTCAGGGATGATGGCAACAAAATATGGTATGCCTTCTGAAGTTCAATTACCTTGAATGACTTGGCAGGCTTCCTTAGTTTTCTTTTTCTGCCTGTGTGAGAGAGCGAAATTATCAGCTGAGCTTTGAGGACCTTGCTTAAAGTTATAGACCACCTGGTTAGGAAGAATAAGTAGATGGGAAGTAGGAAAGACGCTCAAAGGCTTGGAATGATAAATAGTAGTAAAAGCAGATTCCAGACTTTGTCTTTCTGTCTGTATGTCTTAGCCTCCCTTCCTCTTTCCCCACTCAGTTGCACACTCTTTCCCTTCCCCCTCCCCCAAACTCCCATGACTTTCTAACTTAACTTACCAATAAGTGGAGGAACTAACAATTGGAAATGCAATTCAGAATTACCAACATTATTAGAATTATTATTACCAACATTATTAGAATTATTATTACCAACATTATTAGAATTACTGGGATGGTCAAAATGATGGGAACCCTATGGGGACATGATCTTTCTGTCTTAAAATTTATGATAGAGGAAGGGAAATTGGGGCATGATTTAAAACATACCTTAAAATGGAAAAAAGGAAATTTTGAGGGATTCAGAGGAAGTATAGAACTTTGTCCATACAGACTTTAATTCATACTACGGGGGAAGTCAGCCCAGGGAGTTGGGAGATGGTTCAGTAACAAAATTTCTGAAGGCACAAGAGAAAACCTTTTTTAATGGAGAAAATTTTTGTCTGGAGACAAATAGTATTTGTCATGCTAGATACATGAAAAACTCATCAGGTGACTTAGATAAAAAAAAAAAAATGCATGAAACTTGGAAATAAGCCTGCATGAGATGGCATCATGTTCTTGTCAAACTATATCAAGAAGGGAAAAAAAAAAAGAAATTTACTTGATAATTTTGGAGAGAGTAGCAAGTTGTATATTAGATATGCAGGTTCATATGCAATCATTTTTTTTTAATTGGACTGTTATGGAAATACTTGTTTTGCTCCATGAATTGAAAATAAAGTAAATTTTTTTAAATCTAAAAATTGTTTAGCTTTTTATTTCAAAATATATGCATAGTTTTCCACATTCAGCCTTGCAAAACCCTGTATTCCAAATATTTTCTCCTTCCCTTCCTCTTCCTTTTGACAGCAATTAATCCAGTATATGTTAAACATTTTCAATTCTATACATATTTCCATAATTATCATGCTGTACAAGAAAAAATCAGATCAAAAAGAAAAAAGATGAAAAAGAAAACAAAAAGCAAGCAAATAACGACAAAAAGGATGTGATTCACATTCAGTCCCCACAGTTCTTTCTTTGGGTGGAGATGGCTTTTTCCTTCACAAGTCTATTGGAATTGGCCTGAATCACCTCATTGTTGAAAAGAACCAAGTCCATCAGAATTGACCATTGTATCAGTTTGTTGTTGCGTATATAATATTCTCCTGGTTCTGCTCACTTCACTCAGAATCAGTTCATGTACGTTTTTCCAAACCTTTCTGAAATCAGCCTACTGATCGATTCTTATAGAACAATAATATTCCGTAATATTCATATTTTTATTCAGCCATTCTCCAACTCATGGGCATCCAGTCAATTTTCAGTTTCTTGCCACTACAGAAAAGGTTGCTACAAATATTTTTGCAATGTAAGTCCTTTTCCTTTTTTTATGATACAGACCCTTTTTGAAATACAGACCCAAGACTGCCGGTTGAAAGGGTATACACAATTTGTTAGCCCTTTGAGCATAGTTCCAAACTGCTCTCCAGAATGGTTGGATCCATTCACAGTTCCACCAACAATGCATCAGTATCCCAGTTTTCCCACATCCCCTCCAACATTCATCATTAATACAAGTCCTATCCTTCTTTGATATTCCAAGTAAAAGTATATATCATGTGCATTTTGTTGACAATATTTTGATTTGGAGAAAAAAATCAATGTGCAATTTTCATTCTAATTTTCCCCTAAATCTGTTTTACATGCATGTAAATTTTGCTAAGGGATGATTTATTTTTCATGCTACTTTTGATTTAGTTGCGAGTATGAGCTATAGAAAGAAGTTTTTATTTTGTTGAAACTCTAAGAAAAGATGATTTTTGTCTCCATGTTCTTTAATCTTGCAAAAAACAATACATTTATGGATATATTGCATTAAATGTATTTTATTCAGGCATCTGAATGTATATGGTAGGTCTTGGAATATTTATCATCTTTTTTTTTTTTTTCCCTTGAGGCAATTGAAGTTAAGTGACTTGCCCAGGGTCACACAGCTAGGAAGTATTAAGTGTGTGAGGCTGAATTTGAATTTAGGTCCTTAGGTGCTCCTGACTTCAGGGATGGCACTCTCCACTGCGCCATCTAGCGGCCGCTCTCATCTTTTATGGATGCACCTGACAATGCACAAAGTGAAACATAAATATTTACTTTGATTAGTACCGTTTGTAATTTTGTTTCTTTCTCCCTCCCTTCTTTCCTTCCTTCCTTCTCTCCCTCCCTCCCCAATATGAATAGATTCTGTATATGTCACAAAAAAAAAATTTCCCACCTTCTTCTGAATAAGATGGAATTAGAAGGGGTCAAGGGGAAAGCAGACAGAAACATACTATTGAGGTGAAAAATTTTGATGTGATTTCTCCTTTTTTAGTAGAAAAAAAAACTTAACAAACATATATTTCCAGAGAAGTGAGTTATAATTGTTAACCAGCATGTTGCAAAAATAATTTGATTATTGTACATGTGTTGGACCAACTTAAACTATTTCATTCCACTAAAGTAGGGGTTATAATTGATATCTAGACTAATTATGTCCTGCCAGGGACAAACACTTCTGTTTTTTCTATTCATTTCTTTTCCAATTTAATGAAGTTGTGATCAGTATAGTTTTCATTCTCAGGTGACTGAAACTCACATGCTAATAAAGAGATGTGCTTCTTATGAAAAGCCGAATATAAATCTTTCCTGGTTCAGTTAAGTACAATTCAACAAATAATTATGGGACGAATCCAACATGTAAGTTACTCTTTTGGGAGCAAAACAAATATGAGTTTAAGACTTGGACCTTGTTCTCAAAGAGCTTGCAATTCATTTGGAAGGAAAAGGAGGTAGAAGGGAATATGACAAGTATTTAAATAATTATAGTTTTTTTTTTAAAGCTCCAGTTTAAGTGAAAGTAACAATACTGTAACATTTTATAATCACATATTTTAATAGACTGTTTTGCCATTTGTATTTAAATGTAGGATTACCACATATCCCAAACATTTCTTATTCCACTGAAATTGTTAAAATTTGCCTAGGAATTAAGCAATCTCTTATCCACTTTTTTCCTCAATGTTTGTCTCAAATTACCATGTTCCTTGTTGGCCAAAGTAAGTAAGTTAGGTAAAATATATCTCGGTGAATATACAAATTCTCCTCTTTAAAAGTTGACATTCCGTAGGTCTGCTACAGGTTTTGAATGGGATTATATGTATGTGAACAAAGAGTAGCCAGTATGTACAGCTTATATAGACTTAAAAATATGTCTTTTGTAAGGTGTACAACCATAAATAATGTAGTAATTAATATAAGAAGGAAGATAGAGTTTGTTTTGCTCTGGAAACAAAGGGAAAGAAAGGATAGGGATAAATGGAGAAAATGTTTGGAGAAATGTTAATACTGAAGTATTAGGAGTCAGTGATAAAGCAAGTTTTATGTGCTCCTTTTTGAAATTCTTTCTTTCTTTAACTGTGCTCTACATATCCCTTTGCTCCTCCAATTACTTCTTCTGATCCTGAAACTTCTGTTCTGGGGCTCTGTTGTTTTGATTATGAGTTGACATTATCATCCACTAAACATGGGCTTGACACCAGTGGTTCCACGGCTACCTAATCAACAGCCATCATCCTGGTGCATATTCCATCCATCTCCCCTTTTACAGTTCTGGAAGCATAATCAAAATGATTCTATTATTACTTCTGGAAGAAGTATGTCAGTTAACTCCCCAGTGGCTCCACTCACTTGGTTCCCATTCTTGTAATTTTCCTACCTCAAAGGTCCTTCTCTGGACATCAGTACCCAGTGCATGTTGTTCATCCCTATTGGAATGTAAATTCAATGATCAATAAATAAATTGCATATATCCCTGTTATTCTGTCTTTGAGTCAGTATATGAACAAGACCGATGCCAGATACTTTGATGTACCTTGAAATTATTCAATTATAATACTGACCCCGGTGCTGGAACATAATCTGGGAAATAAAATATAGGATTGTAGACACCAAGACCTCAGGTTTTTGAATAAAGAGGCTGTTTTTCACTCAAGAATTCTCTTAGGATCTCTTTTTTTATTATGTTTTTATTTACAAAACATATGAATGGGTAATTTTTCAACATAGACCCTTGTAAAACCTTCTGTTCCAAATTTTCCCCTTTCCCCCCCACCCATTCCTCCACCTATATGGCAGGTAGTCTAATACATGTTAAATATGTTAAAATATATGTTAAATAGGATTTCTTTTATATGATCTTTCCTTTCTGAACAGGTTTTCTTCTGTGGATCTGGGAGATTTTGTTTGGTTTTTGTTTTTATCCCTCAAGCCTCTCTTTTTGCCTGCATTCACTTTTGATAGTTATTGTTGAGGTCTATATTGTTCTCTTGTCTCTTTTCTTCGACCTTTAAGTCAATACTTTGACTTTCAGAGCATTGCTAGCAATTTGCATGAAATGCCCAGAAAGCAGATTATTCCTAATATGATTTATTTGAAAAGACAGGGCTTGCTTTTTGCTTTAGTATTTCTCCAATTATGTTCAAATCTTTACCCATAATTCAAAGAATGAAAACTGGCAGAGATTCAAGGTTTTTCTGTTGCTGTTTTCAACTAATGGATTGTAGTATACTTGAAACAGGAAGCTGCTTTTACATCTTCTCCTTTCCTTTTTGCAAACATCAAGGATGACTAAATCGGATCTACCCCTGTAAACCCATCTGTTTGCAAGGAAGTGCAAGCAGACTTACTAGTAGTGTTTCAGCATGGATCTGACAACAGTATGGAACTAAAGAGGGGTCCCTGTGGAGTTCAAACAGAAAGTGTGTTTTAAAGGTCAAATTTTTAAAAGGCCTAACAGCTATCAGCTGACTAATTATGGATTATAATTAACTGTCCATAATTGTCTTTACATACTAGCACCATGACAGAGCATGTGTTTAATGGAAGTTGTCATTTGTCATAGAATTTAAAGTTAGAAGGGGGCTTGGAAGCCATTAAGGTTCATTTGGTCTGAAAAAAACTTTAAACTTCAAGATAAAGAAAGAAGCCTTGATGAGTTTATTTAACTTTTTCAAGGTCAAGATAAAGAAAGAAGCCTTGATGAGTTATTTAACTTTTTCAAGGTCAAAAAGTAGACTTGAAGTGATTCTTTCTTTTTCTTTCCAGTCCTTTTATATCTAAAATAGGAGAGAAACTTTGATTGAAGTACTGGAATAAGTAAAGTAGTGAAAATAGGGCAAAGCAAAGGACAGTTAATGATTAGAGAAGAGCACTGGCTACGGATTCAGAGGATTTGAGTTCAGATCTTGATCAATGTGTCTATCTCTTCTATCTCTGTGCTATTTTTTGGATAACTTTTCTGGCCTTCATTTTCCTCTTCTGTAAAGTGAGGACATTTATTTGATGGTTTCTGAATTTCTGTTTACCTCCAGATCTGTGATATTTTGATTATTTTGGGGGATATTGCTTTTATTTGTTGATGTTATTTAGTCATTTCAGTCATGTCCTGCTTTGTGATAAATTTGGCAAAATTTTTTTTAGATTTAATTTAATTTAAAAAAAATATTTTTTTAAAAAAAGCTGAGCAAAACAGAAAAGAAATACAAAGTAACATAAAGTAAAACAAAAAATTAGATTTTTGTGCCCAGCAGAACATCAGGGTATATTCAAAATATATAGCAATAAATTACCAGATAAAGAAAGTATATTAGTTAATGAAATTATATTCATGAATGTCCAATTTTTAAATTTCTTTGTAAATTGTTCTTTGATTCTCTGCTGTACACCTTATTTATTTTATTCTTTCTCCCCTTTCATTCCCCTCCCATTCCTAAGAAGCTATAGTTAAGAAAAGATATATTTGTATATTCATATGTAAATATATACATACTTATACACACTTACACCCACACACACTCCATATACACAGACATGTCTTTCCTATCCCTGTTACTTCTTTAATTAAATTCTGCTCCATGACTTGCCTTGCTATTACTTCACCTCCCCAACCCACGAATCCCTTGCTTGTCTTCTTCCCTCACCCTTTGCTTCCTTATCCACACCTCTCTCCCCTCTTATATAGATTTTGGAGGGTGTTATACCATTCATGGCATATGTGTAATGCTGCTTATTGAATCCATTCCTGATGTGTGTAGCTTTTCAGAACTATGAGCCCTTCCCTACCCCCTATTCTTCTTCTACACTTCATTTGTATAACATGATTACTATTTTAGCCTTTACTCTGCCAGTCTTTGAGTTACCCTGTTGTTGATGTGAATCCATACATATTCCTATGTTTTAAAAAAAAAAAGCCAAATCCAATTTGTCCATGTTTAAACAGATTGTTCATGTTAAGTTCCTTAAAATTGATCTTTTATATTGACTCTTGTATATTAAATTTTCTGTTAAGTTAGGGTTTGGTTGATAGAAAAAATCCTGAAAATCTGCAAGTTCGTTGAATGTCCATTTTTTTCTCATTCAAAGTTATAGATAATTTAGCTGGATATGATATTTTTCACCGTAGGCTTAGTTCTTTTGATTGTTGGTAGATATGATTCCAGGGCCTGTGGTCTTTTAGCTTCTGATAAGTCTTGTATAGTTTTAATTGCAGCTCCAGTGTATTTGGATTTTTTTCTCTTGTTTCTTGCAAAATTTTTTCTTTGATCTGAAGGTTTCAAAATTTGGCAATAATATTCCTAAGTGTTTTCCACAAAAAATCTCTTTGAGATGATGATTGGGGTTTTTCTATTTCTACTCTCCCCTCATGTTCAATCACTCCAGGACAATTTTCTTGGATTATTTCCTGCATTATTGTGTTCTCTTTGGTTCTCTTCTTGGTCACAACTTTCTGGCAATCCAGTTATTTTTATATTTTCTCTTCTTGATCTGTTCTCCAGATCTGCCATTTTTCTTATAAGATTTTTTTACATTAATTTTCTCATTCTTTAGAATCTGTTTTATTATTTCTTGGTCTCTCATAGCTTCACTGGCTTCTCTTTGCCCAATTCTACTTTTCAAAAAATTATTTTCATCTTTTATAATGTGTACTTCCTTTCCTAGTTTAACTTTTTTACTCCCATTAACATCTTGTTTTTCTTGAATTTTTTTTCCTAATTAATCCCCAGCCAGGATCTTTCTTCAGATCTTCTGGGGTTGTGTCAGGAGGATCCCTATTATGCCTGAATTGTTCTTGATTTTTCACCAGTCTGTGTTCACCCTGAGGTGCAAATTTGTTCTATTTATGGGAGAAATCTGGAGACCTTGAGATTTACCAACTTACTCCATCATCTTCCCAGAATTCTCCCCAAATTTGGCAAATTCTTGACAAAGATACTGTAGTGGTTTGCTCTTTCCTTCTTCACCTTATTTTGTAGCTGAAGAAACTGAAGGATTTAATTAAGTTAATGATTTGCTCAGGGTCACACAGGTAGTTAAATATCTAAGTCCAGATTTGAATTTAGGAAGATGAATCTTTCTGACTCTAGGTCTGATACAAGGTGGATACACTAGCCCTCTAGTTGTCCATTACTTCTATACTTCATCAATTTGGTCACACTAGAAAAATTCCAATTGAGCACTTTACCATTGTTAACAATATAGAACCAACCATATCAAAAGCAATAGATTGAAACCATCCAAACTTCTCTTTGTCATCCTTGCTGCTACTTCTTTGTTTCTTCCTCCCCACTTTCCCCCAAAACAAAAGAGTAGCTGATGATTCTTTCCAAGGGACATTAAAAAATTCAAAAAGAGCATGAATTATTATAAGCATGTCAGTGGGAAAAATTCTTTATGGATAAATAGTGTAATGCTTGCAATAATAGGAGGAAAAATTGACCTTATTTCTCAAATGATCAAAAGTTAATCAAGATATTTGTCCTATATTCTAGAAACTGTTATTTAACAGATTTCCAGTGCAATCACCATGTCCTTTTTTGTTGGAACACAGATTTTTATAATTCTTCAGACTGATGTCTTTTTCCATGAATAATTTAGTTTTGTGCCTCAAAAATTTGGAAATAAAAAAAGAATGAGTTATAGAATGAGTTTAAATTGTCTTCAAGAATGATACGTGGATTCTGTGTTCTCAAGAATATGCAGAATTCAACCCTTACATAATTTTTATCCCAGAAAAGCCCCAAGATGCAGAGCAGATCTTGTGTGTTTCCAAAATACTTAAATGAGTTGTGGTAGTCAAGGAAGGTCCTGCCTTCACTTCCCTTTACCTCCATTTTTTTTTTTTTCCTCAGCAGCTCTACTATCATTATACCTCAGCAATTTGCATTGCATCTCAGCTCAACACAAGAACGTGACCTTTGAGAAACCTGATTCTGCTTTGGCTCTATGCCTTCTGTTATTAATTCTCTTTCATTTTTTCATATGTATATACATGCTAACTTAAAAAATTTTTTTTTCAATTATCAAGCATTTATTGTTTTTATTTCCTCCTATTCTTGCACCCTCCCCCCACTGGAAAAAAAAAAAGTAGCATAAAGGTTTTTTTACATGGAGAATGTCTTTCCATGTTTGAGGATAAGGGGGGAGAAATTACCTTGGAAATTTTAAGACACTAAAAATCTTTAAAGTTTAAGATCACTAAGAATCATTTAGTTTATACCCATTATCATTAGTGTACAGTGTTGTGTTTTATTAGTGTATAGAGTTGTGCTTTAGGTCTAGAAGGCTTCCACATAAAAGGTATAAAATCTACTGAGAAGAATTTTATTTTTAAAAAGCTGCATTTCTTTAGCATTTCAGAGCTCTTCTCTCACTAAAGTAGGGAGCTCACAGATCGTTTCAAGATTCATCTACCCATGATATAAAAGGAAACCAAGCCTCTGATATTCAGAGGGAATAGTAGTAGAGGGAAGGATATTCATTCTTCCATGGAGGAAGCAAATTCTGAAGTATTAAGTTGCTCTTCTCTCTGCTTCTTATGAACAGCACAGAGGAATTTTTAAAAAACGTCATTTGATGTAATTTTACAGATAAATAAGTTGAGGCCTACAAAGCAAAATGACATGTTGAAAGTCACATAGGTAGAAGACCCTTGATTCAAAACCAGGTTCTCTGACTTCACATCCATCTTGATTTTCACTATTAGTTCACTTCTTGAACTTTTAGAAGCTGTTAGGTTTTGCAATAGATAGATCACTGGGATTGGAATCAGGAAGACCTGAGTTCAAACCTACCTTCAGATACTTACTAGCTTGTTTGATTTGGGCAAGTCACTTCAATACTCTCTGTTCAATTTCCTCATCTGTAAAATGGGGATAATACCTGCCTCCTAGGGGTTTTTGCAAGAATCGAATTATATAATATTTGTAAAGTGTTGGGCAAATCTCAAAACTGTATATAAAAGATATTTTATTGTTATTATTACCAATTGTAGTAGTGTGTTATGCTGCTTGACCTTCATTGTCATTAAAGATATATTTAAGCAGTGTAGCTAAAGTGCATATTTAGGTTGCAGAATGGAAATAGAGAAGGGAATAGAAAAACAAATTGTGCCTGTTCTACCTCCAGTGAAATTCCAGACATTATTCCCTGGAGCACCTGAGTATGTGGGAAGAATATATAACTGTCCAGATATACAGAGTTTTAAAAAGTAAGCCTAAAAAAGGGAAATTTAGTCAAGAATAATTAAAGTTGGTAATTTCTAAGGTGCCTTCACAGTCTAAAATTATACATTTTTTAGATTTTTGTTTCTGTAATCTAAGGAAGCTAAGTAATTTCCCATGATGCCATGTTCCCCAGGTGTTTCTAGGATCTTTTAGGCCATTTCCTGATAAAACTGTTAGCAGTCAGACCACTACTTCCTGAGAAACTGCTACCTTGGGTGATGTTTTCTTTGATCAGCTCTTCAAGCTATATATAAATGAAGGCTGTTATTGTAAAAGATGATCTCCTTTCTCCTACTAGGAAAAATCAGGACAATAAAAACATGATCTTATCTTTCTGAAAACTCATTTCCCATTTTGGGACTTTTGCCATACCAGATAAAACAAAGTTTGAATACTCAAGGACTCTTCTTTTAAAATGAAAATTATCTCAAAGTCTCTTCCCTAAAGCCATTTTTATTGCCCTGAATGGATTCTTCCTTTTTCTTTTGCAATTAGAAAGTGATTCTATGTCCCATTTCAGAAGTTGAAGAATGTAAAGAGCCATTTGACTTTGGTTGTATTGCAAGTCAAAAGGGATATTTTGTCTCTTATTTACCCCTGTAAGCCAGCAGAATTTCCTTGAAACTCATTGCCAATGTTTTGGGTGCTTGCTGACAAATATAGAGCTTTGCAGTCTGTTTCCTTTTTTCCAGTAGATGATATAAGATCTAATTACCACCCAGCATGAAGTAAAAGCTGAGTTGAAAAGAGATAGGAAGAGAAGACATTGGCTTAACACATAGTTTATCAGAGCTGTCCCCATCTTTTTTTGATTTTCTGGGCAAGAGAGAATAAGAATTAAAATTCATTAAAGAAATACATCTTCAAAACTCATTTTTCTTTTATGAGAGACTGGGAAAGGAATATAGTCAAATCTTTACTCATAGAAGACATTAAACAATGCTTTTAATTTGCAATTAGCATTCTTTTGATACTGGCTGGAAATGTGTGGATTAATAAAAGTATCCACTAGGGTTGCTAGAGGGAGTCAGAGACTGTTTTCTTGACATTCAGACAGATACAATAACCAACGTTTCCAAGAATAACAGAACAGCAACTGGATGAGTAATCATTTCCTACTGATCTTAGAGTGGCATCCATATTGGAGATTCGGAGCCTGGCTTTCTTAAAAATAACAGTTTCTTTTAGGCAGATGTTATTTTCTTTAAGAGTTTGTATGCCTTATTTTTTGGAGGGTTGACCTGACAAGATTGTTCATCTGATGTAAACAATTGGCTTGTTGTAAGAGCTTTTTCATATTTATGGCAATTTCATGTTTGTGTTTTGTTATTTTTTTCAAATTTTTTTTAGGACTCAGCCCAGGAGAGTGTTATAACACGAGACATCCATCGAACATTTCCTGCACATGATCACTTCAAAGACACTGGAGGAGATGGTCAAGAATCCCTTTATAAAATCTGCAAGGTACAGCCTCTTCATCCTGCTTTTTCTTCTTTCTTACAAAGTAAAAATAAAGGACTAATTTCCAAATCCACATCCTAAGTTCTGCAGACTTATTCTATACTTAAGAATTATTTTATTTCCTATTTTGTAACTTTAGAATGTGTAATATCAGTAGCCAGTGGATGCACAATATTTCCATTACCCTTTCTCCATACTACTCATATATTCTCAATCCCCAACCACGATCCTCTTTACTTGGAAGCCTGTCTTATGTGATTAGAGCATAGTATGCCCTCTGCTTTGCTTTGCTTTTACAATGAGATGAGCTAAAGATTCTTTCAGTACTGAAATAGAAAAAAAGAATTACCAGTTGGCTATGCCTTTCTGGAGATAAAGATAAGTGTTTATTAAGCATTTATTATGTATTAGTAAGTGTATTAAATGCTCAACATATAAAGAAGAAACAATCTGGTTCTTGATTCTGAAAAATCCCATGTTTTTGGGTGGGGAGTTACTGAGGCAGTTGGGATTAAGTGACCTGCTCAAGGTCACAAAGCCTAGTGAATGTTAAGTGTCTGAGACCAGACTTTCAATCCAGATCCTGACTTGCTGCTGCTCTATCCACTGTGCCATCTAGTTTCCCAGGAATCACAGTCTCATGGGGAAGACAGTGTGCAAACAATAATGGATATTTTTTTCTCTTTCTTTCTCCTCCCTCCTGTCTTCTCCCCCTCGCTCCCCCCCCCCCCCCCCATAACCAGAGTAAATGGGAGATAATCTCAGAGGAAAGGCAATAGTCAAGGTGGGAAGGGAATACGGAGGAAGTTGGTAGGATTCCAGGAAATGCCTCTTGAAGAAGGTGGATTTTGAACTGAGTCTTGAAAAAAACCAAGGAAGACTAGAGGCTGAAGTGAGAAAGAAGAGGAAGTGATAGAAACTGAAACATGCTATTTTTTTTTTTTTTTAACCAGAGATAAGAAAAGAAAAAAGATGAGGTTGGCTCTTGTTTCTAAAAAACCTCCATCTGTTCTGATAATACAGAGTTCCAATGACCTGTCTTCATTATTTACTTAATGTTTTGTTCTGATGTGTCTCTCTTCCCTCTCATGTTAGAATGCTTGCAAAAACAGTTTTTATACTTTAAATTTTGATCTGTGTGGAAACCAAAGTTTCTCACAACTGCCGGCATTTTAATATAGTAGCATAGCCCATGGCAATGTTTTTCATTGCTGTCCTTCAAAAAATCTCTTTTTCTCAGACTATATAAAATGTGCAGAATTATCTTACTTAGCTTTTAATATATAGTAAAGGATATGTGATTTCATTAGTATGAGGGAATGCCTATGATGGGAGCTCTCTAGACATCATCTGTAAATCCTAAAACATTTTTAAGACACAGTTTATGACTTGATCAATTTAATTGGTCACTGTCAAAGATGGCATTTAGATACAAATCTTCTGGACTTTCAGCTTAGTATTCTGTACACTAATCTACACTGTCTTTTATGGATAAAGAAAATAATACAAAGTATCCTGAGACCCAATATTAACCAACAGTTTTATCCTTCACCCCCTCAAATAGGTTATCTGATCAGCTAACAATGGCCTTATTTTAAGGACTCATTAGTTAAGCTTTTAATCAGTAGAAAAATAACCAGAAGTCAGTTAGCAGCAGGTTGGGAGGTGGGGAGGAGAAGAGCACCTGGCTAAATCAAATAATCAGCTTGTAAATAATTAAAAGTTGAATTTTCACTTTTCAGTGGTCAGTCACTTGTACTTTTAGAAATAGTTTCTTAAAAAAAAAAAAAGAAAGAAAGAAATAGTTTCTTTCCTAATTGAGTTGATGTTATTTTAAAATTGCATTTAGTAATATTAGTCTGTCTGCCCTTATTCATTGAATAGGCTTAGAATTTAACCAATGGCAAAAAAGGATCTCTGTGAAGAATATTAGCATTTTCAGGATTATATGATCAGCCCACTTGGGTCATTGCTACTTTTTTCATGTGCTTTTTTGAGAAAAAACCCTGGTCATTGTGAAGGATAATAGTATGATTATGAATGTATTCTTCTGAGAGATCTTTTCATATGGGAATGTAATATGCAGAGCTAGAAATAAACAAGTGACTAAAACTTAAGAGCATACTGACCTCTCTTTAGAAGGCAAGAGTGAAACACTAAGTTCAACCAAAAAAAAAAGAAAAAAAAAATATATATATATCCTACAACATCAAAACAAACATGCAAGAATGTAATATAGCTTTACTGGAGAGTAAAATTATAAGATTTTTTTCTTTTTTAAATTATTATTATTATTATTAGTTATTTTACAATCTGTTTTTTTTTTTTAAATCCAGTGAAAGCAAGAAATCCTAAGCTATGTGTTTAGCTCGCAAATCTTGTTTAAAACTATTCATTTTTAGGTATAATTTGAATACCATTCTCTGAATGTTCTGGCTTGTAGTACAGAAAATCACCTTTTTGTTTGTTTTAGACATTTATATTCATTCCTGTTAATCAGAAAATGATTGTTCACAATTCTTTGATTGATATTAGATGGTTCATAGAGGTACAGATTTCTGAAATATGGCCTCAAACACTTACTATCTGTGTGACCCTGCTCAAGTCACTTAGTCTAGTTTGCCTCAAATTCCTCATCTCTATAGTGAGCCTGGAGAAGAAAATGGCAAGTTTTTTTTTTTTTTTTTTGCCCAAGAAAATCCCAAACGGGGTCTCAGAGAGTAGGGCATGACTGAAAAAATGGCTGAACAATAACAAAAACAGAAATGATCACTACCAATTAAATTAAAATGTCCAAAAATAGAGACATAATATGCAGTGTTCTTGGAATAATCAAGAAGGTATTGGAAAAATTCCAGTTATATAAGTCTGAAAAATAATTCTAGTTTTAAGGATGGAAGAGTCTGACATTGGAGTTGAAAAAAGTTTTTTTATGGGCCCTGGTGAAATGAGAAATGATATGAGCTGTCAGATAAGAAGGAAGACTGTTAAAAACTTGCTGTCATGTTTTAATGGGGCTGTCAATTCTAGTTTCTTCTCTTAATCTCATCTTCTGACTAAAAGGAAATCAAGACGGTTCAAAGCTTCTTCTGTTGTCATGAATTTGTGTGAGGAAGTTGAAAATCTTAAGTCAAAAAATAGTATCAAGAATTTGGAGTTTTTTGTACTGCTTCAGAGCTAGGTCTAGCTTTTTGCTTCTGGTTTTTGTTCAGTCAATTATACATATCAAAATAGTGTTTGAGGAGTTAGGCAAGAAATAACTGCTTAGCAGTTTTTTTTTTTTTTTTTTTTTTTGGTTTTGCCCTTTTTTTAGCCAATTGAGTTGAACTCTTGCTAATGATTCATCATTAAAGGAGTTTCTGCACAACTTGGACCAGTCCTGTCTCACAAAAAAAACCCCACAAAAAACAAAAAACAAACATTGCATGTATCTTAGGATGTAACCAGTTTGTCATACCAATAATTATAGCCCAGATAAAGCATTCAATATTTTGTAAGCTAAGTAATGTAAGAAATTATATCTACTCTTTGAAAATGGATAAACAGACTTAGAGAACTTAAGTGACTTTTCCCCTTAGTCCTATAGCTAGTTTAGTGGTAAGAATCAAGATTTGATTCTTTTAAGTCCAAAGTTTCTGACTCTTTAAGTCCAAAGTTTTTCCTAGTATTTCAAGTGATCTCTACTTTTGTGTTAGATGTTGGTCGTTTTTTTTTTATAGCTAGTGCTCCAAAGGACCTCTCCTGTCATTTTGAAGATTTTTGCTTAATTATTCTCATTAGGTTTGCATGATTGTGACTACAAACAACTTGAGTAGTGTTTATTGGTCTATTTTCAGCTTTACACTTCTTCTTAAGGACACAATCAGTCCAGCCTGTCAAAGCAATTGGCAAAAATACAGTTCTCATCATCATAGATTAAAGTGACCTGTCATGGACCATTTAATTTGAGGCACGTTGCTTTTTCTCATTTTCTGATTAAAGTAACTATTTTTTGAAAAAAAGGCTACTGCTGTGACTATAATAGTGGGAATTGAATATATTTCAGGGAAATCAATAGCCTGGTTTTTCTAAGTTAAAAATTTGATTGTACAGTGATTTGAAAAGACAAAAAAAAAAAAAATAAACCTTCCTTTCTTTCCCCAGATATCTTGTTTTAGAAAACTATATTTACTTAGCCTTTACCACAGAGGTAAAAGTTGAATTTCTGGATATGATACTATTGAGTGGGCTTTGTGATTCTGTAATATGCAAATCATTATTGAGTTTTCTAGCTTCAAATGTAATCACAAAATTTACTTATGCCACTTATATTTTTGTGTCTCAGCTAACATTTCTAGTAATAGGTATGAATTATTTTTCACTTCATTGATTTTTTTTGTTAAGTTTTGGTTCTTCGTCTATCTGATTTAATATAGATCTCTCACCAGGGGCACATAAATATTCTTGAGTTTAATGATAGTATTTGCTACACTTAAAAAAAGGCAGTCATTACCATTTTGTCCTTTCCCATTGCCCACCTTGGATGAAACTTAGTGTCATTAAAATACAAACCTCCTCCTCTTGTTAATTTATTTGGATCTTGTACAGCACCACTACCTTAGCAGTGTGTTGGATAATTTAGTCCATTAACAAATTTGCACTCTTGGCTCACCTAACTAATTAGCTCAAGTCCTTCATTCAGATTCATTAAATGTTAATTATCCATTAAACTTGATACACCATTCTCATTTATTAGTTAATCAATAAGTATTTATTAAATATGTATTATATGCCAAGCACAGTGCTTGTCATCAAGAGTAAAAGTACAAAGAATGCAACAATCCTCCCAAGGAGCTTCTGTTGTAGTGAGAGACACAATATGCACATTAAAAATAAGTAAATACATACAGATTTGTGTCAAATAAATATAAGATGTGGGGACACTAGAAATTGTGAGGGGTCAGGAAAAACTTCCTTAAGATGATGATGCTTATACACAGCTTACGGGGATAATTACTCCTATTTATATATTTAAATAAGTATGAATTTACACACATATTCACGTATTGTCCCAGAAAATCTTAATAAAATTTTAAGCCATAATAAATTTTTTAAAAGAGTATTTTGTATTTAACCAGTATCAACACCAAAGACTCCTCTAACCTACAAAATATTGATATTTCATTCCTGTGTACTCTTCTTGAACCTCAATCTTAAATCATTTACTTCTTTTCAGGCAGTGATTAAAATCAATTAAGCATCTTCATTTTTCTCTTGAGAATTAGATAGAATCTTTTTGTCTTTTCTTCAAGAAACAGTCTTCTAGATATTTGATTGCTAACTTCTCACAAACCATTTATAAAGTTTTTTAAAACAGAATTCCTCAAAATAATTCCTAGGCAGTAGTTCTCATAAGAAGCCCTTTCTTACCTTTTCTCTTGGTTACATAAATACTTCATTTACCTTGTGGATTACAGATAAACACCATAGAGAGACAAGTGCTTTATTCATATTGCCATTTTTTCCACTAGTTTTCCATTGTTGTTTAGTTGTGACCCTAGTTGGGGTTTTCTTGGTAATCTGGAGTTGTTTGCTTTTTCTTCTTTAGCTCACTTTACAAAATAGGAAACTGAGGCAGACAGGATAAAGTGACTGTTAAATTCACACAGCTAATAAGTTCCAAAGTCAGATTTATCCATTCTAGCTGGTCTCCCAATTTTTCCTAGATCCCCAGGAATCACTAAAAATATCATTATATTTATAGGTAGAAGTATTGCACCTCAACCTATTTTTTTCAACTCTCCTTCAGATTTTCAGCTCATATTGTCTTCTCCCAACATTCTTTTAGAGCTCTTAAAGCTGTATAGTAATAATACCAGTATTTTTTTGTATAACTGACTAAAGTTGGGGTTTCATGGTTACTGGGCTTTGCAAAAACAGAGTGCAATGAAACAGTATAAAATGGGCAGCTAATTTAAGGTTGAATGTTACAGAAAGGTCCTTGGGTGACCAAAGAATGAAATGAAAATACTTAATATAGGTCTATAGAAAAATCTAGGAGTATAAATTAAAAACGAATGTATCACTAAATAGAAGGAATTAATCTATGTCATGGAATATTGGTTTGGCTTGAATTGGATGAATTTCAGACAGTAACCCACAGGCTTTTTTTCCAACTGATTTCCATTTTAATGTCAGAAATGATTTTGGTTTCCTGAAGATGATTCTTTTTTAGCCAGATTATTTACTAAGGAGTTTTGTTGAACAAATGGATTCTAGGTATAGGGAGTAATCATGGATAAATTTGAATATTTATGCCATACCCAGTTTGCTCACTTTTGTAGGTTGTATTTCCTCTATAATTGACATTTAGTCAACATTGATTGCCAGTAGAATCATGGAAACATCTCAGTGGTAGGGACTGCCTCAGATGATTCTCTTTGTGATGATGACCTCTTCAATGAAGATCATACTATCATATGCACTTGGAGGAAGTCTTGAAATGAATTAGTTTTACTTTGTATTTACTTAACTGAATACATGTGGTAACTCCTTATAGAGTGTAAGGTTCTTCTGGAGGTTGTTTGCATGTTTCATAGTAAATCCTTGAATTGAATTAAACAATGTGCTGTTGATATTATTTTGAAACTCTATTGATATGTCCAACAACAAGCATTTATCAAATGTCTACTTTGTGTCAGGTGCTAAATACTGGGGATACAAGAAGACACAAAAACCAGTGTGTATGCTCAAGGAACTCATAATCCCAATGGAGAGACAAGATGCAGACAACAATGTACAAACCAAACTAAAGGCAGGATTATTTGGAGATAATTGACAAAGGGGAAGTTAAGATAATTAAGTTATATCAAAAAATGTTTCTTGTAGAAGGTGGGGAGTTTTTTGTTTGTTTTTTGGTTGTACATCTATAGTCATTTTTAATATTACCATATGAATCATATTGGGAAAGAAAAATCAGAACAAAGGAGAAAAACTACAAAAAAGATGAAAATAGCTTCAATCTGCTTTCAGTCTTCATAATTCTTTTTCAGGATGCAGAGTGCATTTTCTAATCAAAGTCTATTGGAATTGTCCTGGATCACTGTATTGCTAAGAAGAACTAAGTCTAACATATTTGATCATTACACAGTATTGCTGTTATTGTATACAATGTTCTCTTGGTTCTGCTTCTTTCACTCAGCATCAGTTTAAGTCTTTCCGGGCTTTTTTGGAATCAGCCTGTTTATCATATTTTTTTAGAACAATAATATTCCATACTATCCACATACCACAACTTATTCAACCATGCCTTAGTTGATGGGCATCTGCTTAGTTTCCAGGTCCTTGCTACTACAAAAAGAGGGCCTACAAACATTTTTTCACATGTAGGTCCTTTAACCATTTTTTATGATTTCTTTGCAATACAGACCCATTAGGGGCACTGTTAGATCAAAAAGTATGCAGAATTTTATAGCTTATTGGGAGAGGACAAGTTTTTACCTGAAATTTGAGGGAAGCTAAGAGGCAGAGATGAGGAAGGAGATCTATTCCAGAGAAGGGTCCCTTCAGTGGGTGTTAGGATTCTTACAAGGTACTTATGTATTTAGTTCACACCTTTAAAGGAGTTTGTTCATTGATCCACACATTAGACTCACACCTTTAGAGAGCATATAAAAGCCCACTCTCTGGGGGAGGGGATGGAGAGTCAGAATTCAGTCAAGGGGAGAACTTCAGGGAAGCTCAAGGAGATTCACAAGTCTAAAGGACCTTGGGAGATTCAGAACTAAGATTGACTTCTGGGAGCTCCCTCAAGCCCACTGTAACCCACAATCCCATTCTCAGAGGCGGAGTCTGATTCATTCCCAAGTTTACCTTTGTACTGGCTGGAGACATTGGGAGGACAAGAGGCTGGAGGCAGAAGGACAAACCTTTAGATTCAGAGACATTCGGGCAATTGCTCTCAGGGAATCAAGGAGAGAGGAAGGCCTCCAGAACACTAGCTGAGCCCCAAGTGAAGGAGGTAAGATTTGGAAAGAGACAGTAAAGGACTTTAACTCCTGGCTGCATTTTGGGATTACTGGAACTGAATTGAAACTAAGGTTGCCTCCAGAAGCTCCCCAAGGGATCTGCTCCCAGAGAACAATTACATTTTAGAGAAACAGAACATTACAAGTGGGAATACACAGTCAGTAGATGGAGTTTTTTATCTGAGCAATTCATAACATTATAGGCTTAGAACTAGAAGATCTCATCTTTAAAAGGTCTAGTCTAACATTCTAATTCTCTAGATGAATACAAAAAAGAATAACTTCAGTCTAGTTGGCTCAGTGAATACAGCACCAGGCCTATAGTCAAGAAGACCTGAGTTCAAATGGGCCTTAGACACTTACTAAGTAAGTAATAATGAGAAGAAAAGATTAGACAATATTGTCTCCACCAATTTCTGAAAGTTGAGACACCAAGAAGGAAGTAACATCTATCTTTATTTATTTATAATTTTTTTTCACAGTATATATGCATGAGTAATTTTTTTAATAATATTATCCCTTGTATTCATTTTTCCAAATTATCCCCTCCCTCCCTCTACTCCCTCCCCTTGATGACAGGCAATCCCATACATTTTACATATGTTACAATATAACCTAGATACAATACATGTGTGTAAATACCATTTTCTTGTTGCACATTAAGTATTAGATTCCGAAGGTATAAGTAACGTGGGTAGATAGACAGTTGTGCTAACAATTTACATTCACTTCCCAGTGTTCCTTCTCTGGGTGTAGTTGTTTCTGTCCATCATTGATCAACTGGAGGTGAGTTGGATCTTCTTTATGTTGAAGATATTCACTTCCATCAGAATACATCCTCATATAGTATCATTGTTGAAGTGTATAACGATCTTCTGGTTCTATTCATTTCACTCAGCATCAGTTGATGTAAGTCTCTCCAAGCCTCTCTGTATTCCTCCTGCTGGTCATTTCTTACAGAGCAATAATATTCATAACCTTCATATACCATAATTTACCCAACCATTGTCCAATTGATGGACATCCAGTCAACTTCCAGTTTCTAGCCTCTACAAAAAGAGCTGCCACAAACATTTTGGCACATACAGGTCCCTTTCCCCTCTTTTGGAAATTTTTTGGAAATGAGATCTTTATCAGAACCTTTAACTTTAAAAATATTTTCCCAATTTGTTACTTCCCTTCTAATCTTGTTTGCATTAGTATTGTTTGTACAGAAACTTTTTAGTTTGATGTAGTCAAAATCTTCTATTTTGTGATCAATAATGATCTCTAGTTCTCCTCTGGTCATAAATTCCTTCCTCCTCCACAGGTCTCAGGGGTAGACTATTTTCTGTTTCTCTAATCTGTTTATGATCTCATTCTTTATGCCAAAGTCATGGACCCATTTTGATCTTATCTTGGTATATGGTGTTAAGTGTGGATCCATATCTAATTTCTGCCATACTAATTTCCAGTTTTCCCAACAGTTTTTTCCAAATAATGAATTTTTATCCCTAATGTTGGTATTTTTGGGTTTGTCAAAGACTAGATTGCTATAGATGTACCCTTTTTTGTCCTTTGTATCTAATCTGTTCCACTGATCTACTGATCTATTTCTTAGCCAATACCAAATGGTTTTGGTGACTGCTGCTATATAATCATCTATCTTTATTTAAAAAATACTAATGTCACTCCTCTTTGGTTCTTGATAGATCATTAGACAAATGGCATATTCCCCTAAGTTACTATATGTGTATATAAATGTAGCATTTTTTTTTCACAGTAAAAATGTTACTTTCCCCTTTTCTTCTGACCTATTATGCATAAGAAGCCTCCTTACTGGTGAAAAGGATGCATAAATTAAAGAAGATCAATAACCTTACCTGTCATATCCACCAGTGAAAAGTCTTTGCATATTTTGTATAATCTTTTACTGGAACCTCATTATTTGGTTGCCTTTTTTGTTCATTAGAATTTACTATAGTGAAAGATTCACTTGAAGAGATAACCATGGGTTATCTCCAGGCCACAATGAGGTGTTGGAATATTTCATATCGCAGCATTTATACTGGAACGGTGTAGATGTCAGAGAGGGAAGAATAGCTTTCCATCTCATGTCATGTCAGTGACCAACATTAATTTTTTTTCCCTCCACACTAATTTAAAAGAACCTTCAATATCTTCAGATATACACATTGCAATGGTTGATTCAATATCAGCTATGATTTTGTTTTATTTTTTCCCTAAGGCAATTGGGGTTAAGTGACTTACTCAGGGTCACACATCTAGGAAGTGTTAAGTGTCTGAGGTCAAATTTGAACTCAGGTCCTCCTGACTTAGGGCTGGCGCTCTATCCACTGCACCACCTAGCTGCCCTGAACAGCTATGTTTTAAAGGACAATCCCTTTCATTTATGTGGATCATCAAAATTGACTGTATTTCTAAGGTTCTTAGATTTAATTTAAGTTTCACCTTTGGCAGAAAACAGCAACTTGTCTGCTCCTGAATCTGAAATAAAAATGAGAAAGATATACTTTCTATGAACTGCTGAAATTGTAGTTTGATAGATGATTGAATTGAAGATTTTTTGATGATTTGTTAAATATTGATTTAATTATTCTTAGCAGTCCTGTAAGTAATATGAGCTAATTTTTCTGACCTTCAGTTTCCTTATCTCTATGTTAAAGATAATAATGCTTTTTTTCTTTTTATCTTAATAAATTGTGTCAAGGAAAGCATTATATAAATATGAATTAAGATCAAAGAATTTCCAATTATTACTTTTTTCAAAAGTAGTAGTTTTTGTTGTTGTTGTTTTGTTTTTTATCTACTACTATTTCTGATCATGTCTCCAAACTTTTGAGAACTCTTCTTCTACTCAGGGCATTACTGAAATATATTTCTCAGTGATGACAAAGAGAGTCTTTGTTTCTTTTTCTATTTTTAAAAAAAATAGTTTGGGTCTTGCCTTTTTTTTGAGCTGATTTCTGATAGTTGTAAACTTTATTATTGTTCCCAAAAAAGGATATTTTTTTTGCTATCTTGTTATTTTAATTTACATATTAATAAGATATCTCTTATGTGAATCTGTGCTCAGCTGAGAAACTGTAATGTGATTTTCAAATATGGATTTTTTTTCTGAAACTGTACTAGTGAAAAGGTCAAGTTTCTGAGGCTGCAGTGCTAGAAAGAGAATGAATGATTTGTTATGCTATCAAGTGTGCCTGAAGAGATTTAAAAATTGTCTCTAGGCTCTCAGTCAGAAGTCCCACAAGAGCTTCTTTGGGATGGCTTTGTACTTTCTCTGGAGCCAATCTATTCTTTTCCCTGGAAGGCTAATTGCAGCCATCAGGCCATTGCTAGGGGAAAAAGAAGAAGAAGGTAGGATTAAAATGGAAATCATTTGGAAAGTAAAATTAATTTCAAGGACTAGAAGTGAGGCAGCTGAAAAAACACTGAAAAATAAGGGAATAGAAATAAGTAGCCAGGGTAGGGGGAACAATGATATAACAGATTGAGAAAATAATACGAGTTTTCATAAAACAATGATAACTCATATTTTTGTGTCATTCTAAGATTTACAAATAATTTTCTTAACTCTGTGGTTTTCAGTATTGGCATACACAAAATCATCAGCTTTCTTCTTAGCTCCAGTACAGATAATTAGCTCTCAGCTATTAGTCAGCATAATCTGCAGTTGGTAGGATTTTTATTGCATTTCCTGCTTTTTACTGACTAATTAGACTGAAGCAGTTAATGTCTTTTAAATGTTGGATCCAGCTTCAGGAATATATGCACGTTCATATGCCCCAAAAGTTATCAAACTGTGTATACCCTTTGATCCAGCATTGCTGCTATTGGCCTTATATCCCAAAGAAATACTGAGGAGGGGAAAGGGACCTGTATGTGCCAAAATGTTTGTGGCAGCTCTTTTCATAGTGGCCAGAAACTGGAAGATAAATGGATGTCCATCAATTGGAGAATGGTTGGGTAAATTATGGTATATTTGGAGGTTATGGAATATTATTGCTCTGAAGGTTATGGAATATTACTGCTCTGTAAGAAATGACCAGCAGGAGGAATACAGAGAGGCTTGGAGAGACTTACATCAACTGATGCTGAGTGAAATGAATAGAACCAGAAGATCACTGTACACTTCAATGCTGTATGAAGAGGTATTCTGATGGAAGTGGATATCTTCAACATAAAGAAGATCCAACTCACTTCCAGTTGATCAATGATGGACAGAGGTAGCTACACCCAGAGAAGGAACACTGGGAAGTGAATGTAAATTGTTAGCACTACTGTCTATCTACCCAGGTTACTTATATCTTCAGAATCTGATACTTAATGTGCAACAAGAAAATGGTATTTACACACATATATTGTATCTAGGTTATACTGTAACACATGTAAAATGTATGGGATTGCCTGTCATCTAGGGGAGGGAGTAGAGGGAGGGAGAAGAAAATTTGGAAAAATGAATACAAGGGATAATGTTATAAAAAAAATTACTCATGCATATATACTGTCAAAAATTTTTATAATTATAAAATTAAAAAAAAAAGGAATATGCACATTCAGATCCTAACTTGGACAAGTTGTAGCTCTGTGCTGGCAATCACCCAGCAAACATTTATAAGCTACCTACTATGCAACATTAGGTCCTATGGATAAAAACACAAAAAAGAAGCAATCTAATTTTCTGTCGTGGGAAGCAACACAATTAGATACAAAATGAATAAAAGGCCTATGTGAGATTTTGGGGGACAATGGAAAAGGAACTAATAGTTGGTGGGCTTAAGGAAGATGATGCTTGAACTGAGCTTTGAAGTTTACAGAGGAAGAACTAAGATAGAAGGGCACTCTAGCAATGGGTAACAGTCTGTGTGCAAAGATATAGAGACCAGAGAGGAGAGCTAATTCTAACACTAGAAGAAAGCCACTGTCACTGGATTGTGGAGTTTTTGAAGGTTTTTGTGGCCCAGGGCTGACCAGGCCAATCTATCTGCTCAGGTTTGATATTAGAACAATATGAAATATTGGTGGAAGTAGAAAAAAGGAGATTATGGCAGGAGACAGATATTCATCAAGGATGTTCAAGGATTGATTCATTTGAGTTCAGTTCCCCTTCCTCCTTTTGTAATGCCAGAGAAACTGAGGCAAGAAAGAGATTAGGGTTTTTAATATTTTAATAATGGAGACTTTGGGCTAGCCATATTAGCTGGCTGGCTAGGACTCTTGTCTCAAAGCATCCAGCACCCAGCAAGTAATTCCAGTGACTTTTATAGGACTCCAGCTATCAAGGAAACAAAGGCAAAGTGGGGGCAGAACACTGGGTGAATGGAAATTCCAGGAAGGACCATACCTTTTAAATTCTGACAGGTTGGAGGTCAAGAAGATACTCAAGAAGCAGACAGGATTCTAAGGCAGGAGATAATCAGGTATTTGAAGTAAGTCATGTGGAGTTTTATACTCTTTTTAATGTGAGAGTGGCCAGAGCTTTGAGACCCTAATTCTCTCAGTCCTAATGGGATAAGGAAGGGGGGTGGCCACCAGGGAAACTGAGTCAGAACAATTCAGCAAAACTGAGGCAGGGAAACTGAAGTACTACAATTCATGGAAACTGAGGCATTACACTTTTACTGCCCATGATAGTTTGCCAGTCCAGCATTAGTTCCCCACTGAAACTCCAATATGGCTTTGAATTCTTAGGCTAAGGAAATCACTTTGGTGGTCAGAAGCTAAGTCTCCTTAGCCAATAAAATTTTGGGATTGATTATAATACTTTTTAAGGTATAAGTAGCCTTTGGCTGTTGCTCCTACCACAGTTTTCCAATAAATCTAGAAAAATAGTAGTCAGATTATGAATGGTTTTAGTTGAAAATCTGTAGTATATATCCTAATGAGAGGATTTGTGGGGTTAGACTTATACTTTAGGGATATCACTTTGGGAGCTATATGGAAAACTGTTTTCAGGTAGGGGAACTTGGAGGTAGGGGGATCATCATAGTAGTCCAGGTGAGTTGTGATAAATAACCATACTTGAAGGGGTACTCATATCTGAGAGGAGGAAATCAAGCACATGCAAAATATATTTTGGAAGTAAAATTGGCAGTTGGATGATTTTTGACAAGGAAAGCTTAGGGATAATGTGAAAGTTTGTAGATGATCCTGAGGTTGCAAACTTTGGTCAATGGAAGGTGAATGGTGATGCCCTTAACAGAAATAAAAAGTTTGAAAGAAGGACACATTTGTGTGGAACATAGATAATTCTTTTTTAAACATAGTGACTTTTAGGCTTCTACAGAGCATCTAATTGGAAGTATCTACTCATAAGTTGTTAAAAAGAGGGTTGGAATTCAAGAGGGACACTAGAACATGTAGATCTGGGGAATCTTTTGCATTGAGATAATTGAATCAATAAGGCCTTATGATTAGAGGATGATGAGAAACAAAAGGGCCCAGGTTAGTCTTGGAGTTCATCTGCAGTTAGAATGAAACTGAGAAGGAATGGTCAGCTAGGTAGGAGAAGCACCAAGAGATAGTAGAATCTTGAAAACCAAGAGAGTGTCTAAGAAAAGAGGGATAAACATTTAGTCAAATACTATGGAGAGGTCAAAAAGGATGAAGACTGAGAAAATACTATTGCTTTTGGCAGTTAAGATGATTGTCACTAGTAAAAGAGCTATTATAAATATTTGTATCCATATAGATACTTTTCTTCTTGATCTCTTTGAGATAAAAGTTTCTTAGTGATACTTGTGGTTCAAAGGGTAGAAGCATAGTTTAGTAACTTTGGGGGCATAGTACCAAACTTCCCCAAGTGACTAGACCAATACCCTGCACCACCAACAATGGATTAATATGACTTTTCCTCAAACAGTATTGTAAAAATACATGACTTTATCAATTCAGAAACCAATTATAATTCCAGAGAATTGATGATGAAGAATGCTACCTACTTTCTGACAGAGATGGGATAAATTAGAGAGACATGTTTTTGGACATAGTGAATATGAGAATATTCACTTGTATGTATTTATTACAAGAGATTTTAAATTTTTTCTTATTATTTCCCAATGGATTCCAATGAAAGGAGAATAATTATTTAAAAAATTAAAAACAAGTAAATGATAATTTTGGATTGAACTTCAATTTTCAATTAATTGATGAAGACAGATGCCAAATTGCAAAGGACTGAGGAATGAAAGAGAGGAGAGACTGTGATCATAGGTAGAATTTTCTAGGTTTTTGTTTCCTGAAAAATATTTGCTGGTAGAATCATCATCATTTTTTCTTGTATTTATTTTGGAATTCTCTTATTCTTAGATAGCAAAGTCTCTTTACACTAAGTGATGAAAAGAAATCCATTTTCTAAATGAATTGAGGGGGATTTTTGTGTGCTTTTTTTGTGCTTTTTTTTTTAAACTGCAAGTAGTAAAGATCCTATTCTTAAAAAGGCAGTGAACCTTGGAATTGAAATACTATGTCAGACAGCCCTCCGCAACACACACACCCCTACTTTATTATTAGGTCTCTGACAACTGATTTCAAGAGATATTTGGTGGGAGAGGTGTAATAATTCCTCCATTGCCTCACCATTTGTCTTCAAAAGGTTAAACTTTAAAAGGTTAAAAGCAGAAAAGTGCTGCTTTTCTGATTTTGAGGTGTACTTTTGCTTAGTGAAATTCTCCAATATTTCCTCCATTCATTGTGATAAGTTCTATTTAAAGGCAGCATTGTATAGTAGAATGAGATTTGCATTTATAGTCAGGTGACTCCTGGGTTCCCTTTTGCCTCTAATGTTTCCTAGATGCATAGCCATGGATAATTTAATTTTTTTGAGTTTTCAGTTGTCTTGCCTGTAAAATCAAACCAACAGTATCTTTATCATAAGCTTTTGTGAGTTCCAAATGAGATATTAGGAAAATATTTTGCAAAGTTTAAATCTGTATATCCATTTCAATTGCTGTTATAATTACTATTATTAACATTTTTCAGTTAATAAATCATAAGCACAGTCAAATGTGTTCTCTATACCCTTTGTCAGTGCTATATAGTTGGTTTCCTGTTTTCTTCTTGACTGAAATAAATACATGCATGTGCTTTTCTCATAAAGATTTTGGGGTACTTATTTATATACATTTTTCCCTCTTGATAGAATGAAAACTTTTTAAGGGTAGGGAATGTTCAATTTGTTGTGTCCTTGCATCTCTGGTACATAGCACAGAATCCAGTATATAGTATATATTTAATAAATGCCAATTGTAAAATTTGAAATCAGTTAAAGCACAATAGACACAAAGTAGATGTAAATAAGCTATATCATATTAGCAATTAAGAATCCCTAAAAGGAAGTGGTATAAAAGATACTGTGAAGAGATGACCAGGAAGGCAGTTAGGCCTTTTAGATTGGGAATTTGAGGGATAAGGAAAGGGGGTAGTCATGTTGTAAAACATTTACAAAGGATCCTAGGCAAGAGTAGTACAGGATGAGAAGTCATATTTTTGAATTTACAGATATACCAGGTAGAAAATGGATCAGTCAGTCAAGATTCTAGTCCAAGGAATTGGAAGAGGTATAGGTGAGGTGAGGTTACATTTTCCCCCTAAATATAAATTCATAACCCTCCTCTTCCCCCCAAAAAGGGGGATAAGTTTAGATCAGGTTGTCCAGGGCTTTAAAAGCTAAAGAAAGAAGTGTGTATTTTACTTAGAGGTGATAGAGAGCCACTAGAATTTGTGTGGAGGTCATGGTCAAACTTGTGCTTTAAGAAAATCACTTTGAGAAGGAGGTATTAGAGAAGGTAAGATTTGAATGTAGGAGACTAATTGGAAGGCCGTTGAAGTCTTCCAGAAGGAAGTGATGGGAGCCTGAACTAAGTTAATGGTTATGTGAATAGGAAGAAGGGGTTGAATGTGAGAGATGCTTTAGTGGTAGAAATGACAAGATTTGGTAACTAAATGGATGTATGTAGAGAGGAAGAGGGAAGAATTACAGATAATACTAGACTTTTGAACATAGCAGGCTAGGAAGAATGGCAGTATCTTGAAAAAAAAAAGTACAAAAAAAACCCCAACCCAGACCAAATAATAACAGCAACAAAACAGAGTTCAGAAGAGATTTAAAAGCAATTAAATGCTTTAAAGCAATTGAGAATGGAGAAGATAATGAGACTTTTTTTGGATATGTTGAGTTTGAGGGACATCCAATTTAAAATGTCCAACATAAGCATTTGGCAATCCGAGATTGAAGCACAGGAGGGATACTGGGTTAGATATATAGATTTAGGAGCTGTATACATAAAGATGCTAATTAAACCTATTAGAGCTGAAAAAGTCACTGAGTCAGAGAGTATCTGAAGAAGAGAAAGATGTACAGGAAAGCTGAGGTACAGTTATAGGAAGAGGGTTTGTTATGGATGAGGACCCAACAAAGACTAGAAAAGAGCTCAGGTAGGAGGAGAACTTAGCAATGTAGACAAGCACCTTATCTCCCTTGTGGATCAATTCTGAGACAATTCCTGTTCCATAGTTCTATTTCTCTAAAGCAGTTAGTACACTCAGTGATCCCAGCCCAAAGTATAGATATCGGATGTGAAAATGATAGATTACATCCTATTATGGTATTATAAAGCAATAATTATTGTCCCCACTAAATGCAGGAATCTCAGAAAGGAGGGAACAAATCTAACATCATAGATGGAATATTTGGAAAGTCATCTTGAAGTAGCTGCCAAATCAGCACCTAGGCTAGATTCATAGTAGAATAACTACAGTACCCCTTCCTCTTCTGTCTCCACCTTCTTGCAAAGAATATTCTCTGTCAGTGTCCCTTTAGATAATTGAAGTGTATACTTTGTTCTTTTCCTCTGACCTGTTTTTTTTACTGTTACCACTAATCATTCATTTGGAGAGTCATTTACCAACAAATTTAGAATTTGAAATGGATGGGAGAAAATTGATTGTGCCCTTCTTTCCAAAAGTCCTTCAGTTCAGAGAGCTCTCTTTCAAATTGCTGTATTTAGTGACTCTGATTTATTGATAAGTGAGGAGAGGAAATGGCAACAACTTTTCTAGGAGTCTGACTGTGGAAGGGATGAGAGATATAGGATAATATCTTGGAAGTAGGGTAACAATTACCAAGAAATTTTTTTAAATGGAATTGGGAAAATTGAAGATGTGTGTAGCCAGAAAGGAGGGGTCTGGTGGATAAACAGAATCTCTGGATCTTTGTATCAGTCCTGCTACTTTCCTTGCCTAAATAATAACTGTTTTTTCCTCTGCCAGGAACTGAACATAAGCATAAATTCTCTTTTATGTATTGTATCCCCATTAGAGTGTGAATCCCTTGAAAACAATGTCTATCTCAGTTTTCTGTTTGTACCAGTCATGCTGAGCAGAGTTCTTGGCATATAGTAAGTACTTAATGTTATTCTGTTTCATTTGATAGTGTACAATTCTTAATCTGAGGCCTGTAAACTTTTAAAAAATAAGTTTCAATGATAATATTTCAGTAATGTATTTCTTTAGTATTTTATTTTATGTACTTAAAAATGTCTTCTAAGGAGTACTTAGGCTTCATCAGACTTTGAAAGGAATCCATGACACAAAAAAGATGAAGAACCCTATGTCTAGAAAAGAAATAGTGGTCACAGAAGTTCATTGTTTCTTCATCTAAAACAGCCCATGGCATATTCTCCTCATTTCCTTGTTAAAAGAAAGGGTTTGGGGCAGCTAGATGATAGCAGTGGAGAGAGCACCTGCCCTGAAATCAGGAGGACCTGAGTTCAAATCTGGTCTCAGACACTTAACACTTCCTAGCTGTGGGACCCTGAGCAAGTCACTTAACCCCAATTGCCTCAGTAAAAGAAAGGGTTCATTTAGAGAGAGAAATGATAACTGGAAATGCTTATGATATGACAACAAAGAGTATCAGGAAACCATTTTTAGAAGACAAAGCAGGCTAACTAAGAACTGAGATTAGACTGTTAAAAATTTACTTTTGGTGAGGTTAATATATCTCAGTAATCATAAAATTACTTCTGATTTTCTTTGCAAGGTTAAGAAGCAGAATGGAGATCCTGCTTGAGGGTTCTTTTTTGCCTCCTTCCCTACACATACATTCTTCCCATCTGAACTCGCCCCATTCCCCCAAATATGCTATCTCTTTCTTTTTCTCTTTCAACTTTTTCTGCCATTACTATTTCTGCTCTCCCTAAGTGGGGCTACTCTTCCTCATCTCTCACCTCGCACTGATTCTGTGATGGTTGACCTTTTTCATTAACATCTTTCCTTACCTCCCTCAATCTTTTATCTCTATTCCAAAGAATTCAAAAGATATTAAATGACAGCATTTCTAACCTCAGTATGATGTTCTGTTGGTTCCATTGGAAACAAACACATTGGTAAGCTATATATAATAATGGGGTCAAATTGCTTATGCTCAGGGTAAAGTATAGTTCCTGATAGTTCATTTTTTTTAGCTAATTACCTCTGTGAGACACCGAATACTGCTTTTCCTCATACATGACACTTCTTTGCCCTACTTTAAGCATTTTCACTGACTATTCCCCATTCCTGGAAATTTCTCTTTTCTCATTCTGACTTTCTTGGATTCCGTCAAGATTCAGCTAAAGTTTGTCCCCATTCTAGCTCTTTGTCCTTCTTAATTTTTGTGCCGTCCCTTTGAGATTTTCTCTAATGTATCCTGTATCAGATACAGTTAGGAGTCAGGGAAACTTGAATTCAGATCCCGCTTCAGACACTTGTTAGCTGTGTGACCTTGAGTGAATCAGTTAAATTCTGCCTCATTTTCTGCATTTGCAAAATGAGGGTGATATATAATAGCTTCTACCCCCAATCTTTGTTGTGAGGATCAAATGAAGTAACCTGTCTTGCTTCTTTCATGGAGACTCTACATTATTGAAACAACAGTATAGAAATACGGTACTTTAATCTTGGCATCAACATTTATTTTCTGGCAGTGTTGTGGGGCCTGGAAAAAGCTAGTTTTTCCATGAATAAATTGGATGAAGCTTTATTGGCTTAAAATTGAATAAAAATCCTTTAATTTTTTTCCCCTATATCTGTGACTTAATTCTTTTAGGAAGTCTTATGGTTAAAAAACTTCCATTTACTAAGGCAGATGAGCAACTGCAGTCTTTGAGAGTTGCCTGATGAGGAAAAGGGGGTTACATAGTAATTTAAGTAATTTACACAGGGTCACATAGCTATTCATGAGTCACAGGAGGGACTTTTGAACTTAGATCATCCTGACTGAGGCTAGATCTCTCAACACATTATGCCATGCTCTTTCTAAAACTCATTAAAAGTCATTGCAGTTAAAAAAAGCACAATGAAGAATGTCAGACTATTTTTATATTCATTTGCTCCTCTAGGACCTAGATCTTAGGTAAATGTTAAAGCCAACATAATTAAACTTTACCCATGTCTTGTGTTTTAAGGTCTAAGTTTTTCTAGTCAACATATAAATGGATTATACTTTTTATTATATCACACCAAACCCCCACTTTAGTCTTGGCTCAGAAATATAAGGACTCCAGAGTACCAACTTCTCTCTAACCAGTTTATTATAGATGCTGAGAATATAGTCCAATTCTTCTCCCCATCCAACTTTCCTTCTGATTGAAATACCCAACTTTTGTTGTTTGCTTTTTATCTTTTAATGATTACTAAATTCATCAAAATGTGGCATAACTTCTTTAACATATAGTTTTCATTTGGAGAGCAAGCTACCTGAACAACCTAAGAACTAAAACGTTTAAATAAGCCAACAGTCAGCTGTAAGCTTACTACCTATTTTCTCCCATGGAATTATCCAGAGTGCTGGATTGCTTCAGCTTGAACCTTTCTTGGTTGTAAATGGAACAAAGCTCTTCGTTTTTAGTTGTATTGAACCTTGCTTCAATATTTGATTACATTCCTTGGATGCTTTGCAGATAATGCTCTCGTTCTCGATCTCCTCTTCTCTATCTGTCCAGCTCTTCTGTTCTCCCTGCTATACCTTTTTTTTTTTTTTTTAAATATACTTAGCATCTCAGTATATCTCTAATGACTTTTTTCTTCCTTTTTTTTTTTTTTTTTTTTTTTAAGCTTCTCAGTAGGGTATAGATGTGGCCATTCTTCAGATTTCAATCTAATGGTTTATTTATTTAGCTAATGGCTCATGTCCTTATTAATGACTCTTAGCAAATCAAATCTACATTTGCTGAAGTGACTGGGTGATAAATTATGCTTGTATTTATTCTTTGGTTCAAAGCCAGCTGTTGGAGTTCCTTTTAAATACTCATTTGATTTGCTCTTGGATCAGAAAGGAATTTAACTCTTCTGAGAAGTTAAAATAAGTGATGAAAACACAAAGGTCCATGCAGTTAAAATTAAATAATCACAAAAGAAACTCATTTTCTTAACCATAGTTTTCTATATTGAACTGTTTTGTAGAAATGAAGTTTGGACCCTCCAGGAGTATATTGGCAGCATGTTAATATATAGCACTGTTTCATATTTGTTGGGTCATTGATTGATTTAATATATTGTAAGCATATTAATTATGTTAGGCATAGTTGTTTAGAATTTGGGGAAAGAAATGATCTAATATTGGCCTATATTTGGCTTATATTTATTTGTAATTCTGTACAAAAGAATCCTACTCATTTGAAAAAAAGTGTCACTAGCTTCTTGGAATTTTGGAAACATCAGAAGATTTAAACCAACAAAAATGAATGAGTGAATGTGTGATCTATTTCTATACAAATAAAATATCAAAGACAGTTCTTATTATGAAGGAGCTTAACTTCTAATAGGGAAGACTATAGATACAGGGGAGTAGTGACAGTGAGAGGAACATTTTGTTTAGGAAAGGTATTGAGATAGTGATGAGAGGGGACATCAGGGAATAGATTGACATACTCTTTTCAGGAACAGAGTTGATTTGATTATGATTCCAGTACTGGAGGGAATAATGTTTACTGTAATAGATATCAACATATGGGCCTCATGATTAATAACTGAAGCAGAAATCAGAAGTGAGAATGGCAAAATGCAGACAGATTGATGAAAAGTAAACAGGTGTGCAAGATGGCGGCGTGGAGGCAGACAGCTGCTTGAGCTCCTCGTTTTCTCTCAGAACTTACTTCATGACAAGCCTCTGACTTGATGCTTGACCCAGAAAGAAATCCACAAATTATCACCAAGAGAAGACATCCTTGAAAGTCGCCAGAAAAGGTCTGTGTTTGTTCGGGGGAGGGTCAATCAGACTGGGCGCAGACTGAGGGCAGACAGCCAGAGCAAGACAGGCAGCTCACACAGCTCAGACCAGAGGGGGAGGGGTGTGATCTCTGCCGTTTCTGCGAAAGGGCTTTTGCCCCAGTGTGGATGCTCCGTCTTGGCAGCAAGCCAGGAGCAGCAGAAAGGGTGTAAACACCGGAGGTGAAGATTAAAACCCCAGAAAGCCAGCGTCTCTCAGAGCCCGGCCACCCCCAACCCCCACCTGGACTGACTCGGTGCGTTCTCATTGCTGTTCTGTTAGTGGCTCTCTGCTGCCCTAGCCCCAGTCTGTAGAGGAAGCCCATTAATAACATCCAGCCTTATCCCCCGCAAAACAGACCAATTGTTTCTCTTGTCAGTTTGTTTTCTTTGATTCCTACTCTGACAAAATGAACAAAAAATTCAAAAGGGCTCTAACCATTGACAGCTTCTGTGTGGAGAGGGAGCAGACTTCAAATGCTGAGGAGACTAGGAACAGAATGTCCCCAGATGTATCCCCTGGGAGGGATATAAGCTGCTCCTCAATACAAAAGAACCTCATAGAGGAAATCAAAAGGGCTATCACAAGAGAGCTGGAAGAGAGATGGGAAAAAGAAAGGGAAGCTTGGCAAGAGAGCCTGGAGAAGTCATCCCATGCATTCAAAGACAGAATGGATAAAGAAATCAAATCATTGAGAAACAAGATTAGTGAGCTGGAAAAGGTAAACAACTCCAAGGAAAACAGGATTAGTGAGCTGGAAAAGGTAAACAACTCCAAGGAAAACAGGATTAGAGAGCTGGAAAAAGAAATCAGCTCTCTAAAAAATAAAATGGATACAATGGAAAAAAATTCCATAGAAGATAAAAACTCAATTGGACAATTACAAAGAGATATAAAAAAAGTGAGTGAAGAAAATACATCATTGAAAATTAGACTGGAACAAGTAGAAATGAATGACTCAAGGAGAAACCAAGAGGGAGTCAAGCAAAACCAGAGAAATGAAACAATTGAAAAGACTGTCAAGTACCTTACCAGAAAGACAACAGACCTGGAAAACAGATCCAGGAGAGACAATTTGAGAATAATCGGACTCCCTGAAAAATGGGAGGAAAAAAAGAGCTTGGACACCATTTTCGAGGAAATTATCAAAGAGAACTGCCCAGACGTTTTGGAAACAGAGGGTAAAATAGACATTGAGAAAATTCATCGATCACCTACTGAAAGGGACCCTAAAATCAAAACGCCAAGAAATATAGTGGCCAAGTTCAAGAACCATCAGACAAAGGAAAAGATATTGGAAGCTGCTAGAAAAAAACAATTCAGATATGGAGGATCCACAATAAGGATAACACAGGATCTAGCAGCATCCACATTAAAAGAACGCAGGGCCTGGAACATGATATTCCGAAAGGCTAAGGAACTTGGTATGCAGCCAAGAATAACTTACCCAGCAAGAATGAGCATCGTTTTCCAGGGAAGAAGATGGACATTTAATGAAATAAATGAATTCCATCTATTTTTGATGAAAAAACCAGACCTACATAAGAGATTTGATCTTCAAATACAGAACTCAAGAGACTTCTAAAAAAGGTAAAAAGAAATCTTGAGAACTATACTTCTGTCAAAAAAATATGTAAAGAACATATGTACAATTTGTCTTAGAAAATAGAGGTGGAAAGGAGATTATATCATAAAAAAGTATAAAGTGGTGGTACTACATCTCATGAAGAGGCAAAGGTAACCTATTATATCTGAGAGAAAGAAAGGAGGGAGATGAACATAGCGTGTATCAATAGACATATTCGATTTATGGTGAAACTTCTTCCACTTCATTGAAAAGTGAAAGGGAAGGAGTAAGCTAAGGGGAAGGGAATACAGTAATTTCGAGGAAAAGGGGTAAAATAAGGGGAGGATCTTTAAGGTGGGGGAGGGATCCTAAAAAGGGAGGGCTGTGAAAAGCAAGTGGTGTTTACCAGTTTAATACTGGATAGGAGGGTAAAAGGGAAGGAAAGGGGAAAAGCATAAGCAGGGGTTAATAGGATGGCAAGCAATATAGAATTAATCCTTCTAACCATAAATGTGAATGGGGCAAACTGCTTCATAAAGAGGAAGCAGTTAGCAGACTGGATTAAAAGTCAGAATCCTACTATATGTTGTTTACAGGAAACACACCTGAAACAGGATGAGACATTCAAACTAAAAGTAAAAGGGTGGAGCAGAATCTATTATGCTTCAGGCAAAACCAAAAAAGCAGGAGTAGCCATCCTCATCTCAGATCAAGCAAAAACAAAGATTGATCTAATTAAAAGAGATAAGGAAGGGCATTATATCCTGCTAAAGGGAAGCATCAATAGTGAAGCAGTATCAATATTAAACATGTATGCACCAAGTGGTGCAGCATCTAAATTCTTAAAAGAGAAATTAAGAGAGCTGCAAGAGGAAATAGATAGCAAAACTATAATAGCGGGAGATCTCAACCTTGCACTCTCAGAATTAGATAAATCAAACCACAAAATAAATAAGAAAGAAGTCAAAGAGGTAAATAGAATACTAGAAAAGTTTGATATGATAGATCTTTGGCGAAAGCTAAATGGAGACAGAAAGGAATATACTTTCTTCTCAGCAGTTCATGGAACCTATACAAAAATTGATCATATACTAGGGCATAAAAACCTCAAAATCAAATGCAGTAAGGCAGAAATAGTAAATGCATCCTTTTCAGACCATAATGCAATCAAAATAACATTTAATAAAAAGCCAGGGGAAAATAGACCAAAAAATAATTGGAAACTAAATAATCTTATACTAAAGAATGATTGGGTAAAACAACAAATCATAGACATAATTAATAACTTCACCCAAGAAAATGACAATAATGAGACATCATACCAAAATGTGTGGGATACAGCCAAAGCAGTAATTAGGGGAAGTTTTATATCTCTACAGGCCTACCTGCATAAAATAGAGAAAGAGAGGGCCAACGAATTGGGTTTACAACTAAAATTGCTAGAAAAGGAACAAATTAAAAACCCCCAGACAAACACAAAACTTGAAATTCAAAAAATAAAAGGTGAGATTAATAAAATTGAAAGTAAAAAAACTATTGAATTAATTAATAAAACTAAGAGTTGGTTTTATGAAAAAACCAACAAAATAGACAAACCCTTAGTAAACCTGATTAAAAAAAGGAAAGAGAAAAAGCAAATTGATAGTCTTGAAAATGAAAAGGGTGAACTCACCACTAATGAAGAGGAAATTAGAACAATAGTTAGGAGCTACTTTGCTCAACTTTATGCCGATAAATTCGATAACTTAAATGAAATGGAAGAATACCTTCAAAAATATAGCTTGCCCAGATTAACAGAAGAAGAAGTAAGTAGTCTAAATAGTCCCATCTCAGAAAAAGAAATAGACCAAGCTATTAACCAACTTCCTAAGAAAAAGTCCCCAGGACCAGATGGATTTACAGGTGAATTCTACCAAACATTTAAAGAACAACTAACTCCAATGCTATGTAAACTATTTGAAAAAATAGGGATTGAAGGAGTCCTACCAAATTCCTTCTATGACACAGACATGGTACTGATACCTAAACCAGGTAGATCGAAAACTGAGAAAGAAAACTATAGACCAATTTCCTTAATGAATATTGATGCTAAAATCTTAAATAAGATATTAGCAAATAGACTTCAGAAAATCATCCCCAGGATAATACACTATGACCAAGTGGGATTTATACCAGGAATGCAGGGATGGTTTAATATTAGGAAAACTATTAGTATAATTGACCATATTAATAATCAAATTAATAAAAACCATATGATAATCTCAATAGATGCAGAAAAGGCATTTGATAAAATCCAACATCCATTCCTACTAAAAACGCTTGAGAGTATAGGAATAAATGGACTATTCCTTAAAATAATAAGGAGCATATATTTAAAACCTTCAGTAAACATCATATGTAATGGTGATAAACTAGAACCTTTCCCTGTAAGATCAGGAGTGAAACAAGGTTGCCCACTATCACCATTACTATTCAATATAGTACTAGAAACTCTAGCCTTGGCAATAAGAGCCGAGAAAGAGATCCAAGGAATTAGAGTAGGAAATGAAGAAATCAAATTGTCACTTTTCGCAGATGACATGATGGTATACTTAGAGAACCCCAAAGACTCTGCTAAAAAGCTATTAGAAATAATTCAGAATTTTAGCAAAGTCGCAGGATACAAAATAAATCCACATAAATCCTCAGGATTTTTATACATTACCAACACAATCCAACAGCAAGAGATACAAAGAGAAATTCCATTCAAAATAACAGTCGACAGTATCAAATATTTGGGAATATATCTACCAAAGGAGAGTCAGGAATTATATGAGCAAAATTACAAAACACTTGCCACAAAAATAAAGTCAGATTTAAATCATTGGAAAGATATTCAATGTTCTTGGATAGGCCGAGCGAATATAATAAAGATGACAATACTCCCCAAACTAATCTATTTATTTAGTGCGATACCAATCAGACTCCCAAGAAACTATCTTAATGACCTAGAAAAAATAACAACAAAATTCATATGGAAGAATAAAAGGTCGAGAATTGCAAGGGAACTAATGAAAAAAAAGTCAGAGGAAGGTGGTCTAAGTGTACCTGATTTAAAGCTATATTATAAAGCAACAGTCACCAAAACCATTTGGTATTGGCTAAGAAATAGACTAGTTGATCAGTGGCATAGGTTAGGTTCACAGGACAAGATAGTGAATAAAAATAGCAATCTAATCTTTGACAAACCCAAAGATCCCAAATTTTGGGATAAGAATTCATTATTTGACAAAAACTGCTGGGAAAACTGGAAATTAGTATGGCAGAAACTAGGCATGGACCCACATTTAACACCACATACTAAGATTAGATCAAAATGGGTCCAAGATTTAGGCATAAAGAACGAAATCATAAATAAATTGGAGGAACATGGGATGGTTTACCTCTCAGACTTGTGGAGGAGGAAGGAGTTTGTGTCCAAGGGAGAACTAGAGACCATTATTGATCACAAAATAGAACATTTTGATTACACCAAATTAAAAAGTTTCTGCACAAACAAAACTAATGCAAACAAGATTAGAAGGGAAGTAACAAATTGGGAAAAAATTTTTACAGTTAAAGGTTCTGATAAAGGCCTCATCTCCAAAATATACAGAGAATTAACTTTAATTTATAAGAAATCAAGCCATTCTCCAATTGATAAATGGTCAAAGGATATGAACAGACAATTTTCAGATGATGAAATTAAAACTATTTCCACTCATATGAAAGAGTGTTCCAAATCACTATTGATCAGAGAAATGCAAATTAAGACAACTCTGAGGTATCATTACACACCTGTCAGATTGGCTAAGATGACAGGAACAAATAACGATGAATGTTGGAGGGGCTGTGGGAAAACTGGGACACTGATGCATTGTTGGTGGAGTTGTGAAAGAATCCAACCATTCTGGAGAGCAATCTGGAATTATGCCCAAAAAGTTATCAAAATGTGCATACCCTTTGACCCAGCCATACTACTACTGGGCTTATACCCCAAGGAACTACTAGAGAAGGGAAAGGGTCCTGTATGTGCCAAAATGTTTCTGGCAGCCCTTTTCATAGTGGCTAGAAGCTGGAAGATGAATGGATGTCCATCAATTGGAGAATGGTTGGGTAAACTATGGTATATGAATGTTATGGAATATTATTGTTCTATAAGAAATGACCAACAGGAGAAATACAGAGAGGCTTGGAGAGACTTACATCAACTGATGCTGAGTGAAACGAGCAGAACCAGAAGATCATTATACACTTCAACAATGATACTGTACGAGGATGTATGCTGATGGAAGTGGATTTCTTCAACATAGAGAAGAACTAATCCAATTCCAATTGATTAATGATGGACAGAACCAGCTACATCCAGAAAAGGAACACTGGGAAATGAATGTAAACTGTTATTTTTACCTTCTGAATCCAATTCTTCCTGTGCAACAAAAAAATTCGGTTCTACACACATATATTGTATCTAAATTATACTGTAATATATTTAACATATATAAGACTGCTTGCCATCTGGGGGAGGGGGTTGGGGGAGGAAGGGAAAAAATCTGAATAGAAGTAAGTGCAAGGGATAATGTGGTAAAAAATTACCCATGCATATGTACTGTTAAAAAATGTTATAATTATAAAGTAAAATAAAAAATTAAAAAAAAAAAAAAAAAAAAAAAAAAAAAGTAAACAGGTGTGTAGATTTATTTATGAACAGACCACATAGATCTTTTGAGATGGAGTAATTAAAAATTAATTGGTATAAATCTATCTAGTCACATACAGTAATAAATTTTATTTCATGTAAAAGTTGGTAGTTGGTTATCACAAAGAAACAAATGAAGAAAGAAAAAAAGATCTAATTTCATAGAAATGAAGTAGCCTGTGATATAACACATATGAAATCTACTCTATCTGAATCTATATCTGTACATATATCCCTTTATTTGAAACTTTCCTAATGTCTTTATATGACTTGATTATTCATCCCATAATATTTATATCTGAAATTACAACAGCAGTAATTTAGCTAGTATTTATATAGTATCTACTGTGTACCAGGCACTATGCTAAGTGCTTTACAAATATTATCTCATTTGACCCTTACAGTAATGTTGGAGGGTAGATGCTACTATGATCCTCTGGTTTACAATAGAGAAAATTGAAGCAAATGGAGCAAAATCACTTGGCTAACAAGTTTCTAAGGGCAAATTTGAAATCTGATCTATCTGAGTCCAGACCCAGCATCCTATTTATTATGCCCCTTACCTGCTTATAAATAGGAGCAGATACATATGTGCAATATTGTGTACATGGTGTACACAGTTGTTTTGCCTCATTTCAGTCTTTAAAATGACTTATTGTAGCAACTACCTTCTCTATACCTTTCAGTCAATTTTGTCACTGGAAAGATGTGATCTGTTATAGAATATAATTTTCAAAATCTTGACTGTCCTCTTACATTTTCAAAAAGCATATCCTCTATATATTTACGTAGTATTCATGATAATTTGTGAATGAGTTGCCATTCTACTTTATTTTGTTCTGTTTAGCTTACCATAAATAATCACAAAATCCTAGAAACAATCCAGCTTACTTTTGGTTTAAAAAAACAAACAACCACAGCTGTTTGGAAAGGATACTTTTTTTTTTTTTTTGAAAATTAGGAATCAATTAAGCATGTAATTTAAATTAATTTCTGTTGACTGAGAAGAAAAATAGGTGATGCTTAAGCTGTATTCATTATATGACAGTTTTGTGCCTTCGGTATGAGATAGCAAATCTTCTTATTCCCTTACCATTTGGCTACATACCAAATGTCTTATAGGCTTATTAGAAATTTGTTTGTTCAGAGTATGCATGATGGTGTATGCACATAAGAGTATTATTGACTACCATATTGGATGGTTGTGTTCTCTGTAGAAGGATGCCTGTCGAACTCTAGTGGTGAGGATTAATTCTTGAATTGAATTGTAGGAAGATTCATTCTAATCCTGAAGCCACTTTGAGATGATGGTGAAAGACAATAGAAAGCTTGCTAAATTTGGAGCCAATGGAACTGTGTTTAAACTATGACTACGATTTACTATCTGGATGAACTTATTAAAGCACTTAACAAGCTTTTGGTGCCTTGATTTTTTTCATCGTTAAAATGAGGGTGATAGATTCTGTGACCATTGAGGTACCTCTCTTTCAGGTTTAAACATAAATTATTCCAAAAGGCTTAATGAAGTTTTAAACTTTAGTAACTTAAAAGTTGTTTTTAGTAGTTATTAAGGTTTAATAGCTAGGTTTAGAACCTATAATGGGAAGATTATTTGAAGTATACTCAATGTTTCTGTTGTGCTTGAATCAGTTACTGTGTTTTATATAACCCCATCTTTACAGTTTATATAATTATAACTTAGAATATGCAAACTTGAATAGGTGGGACCATTGCCGGGGATTCATTATGTACACTAACAGGGACCTAGCTCTAAGACTTTCCAAATACCCTATATATGTATGATCTTTGGATAGGGGAGAGGGGAAACATCTTAGACAAGCTCATTTTGGAAGGTGAAACCCTACTCCTTCTGCTTTTTAATTGAGCCCTTCCACCCCATCTCAAAAAAATAATAATTATGGTATCTGATACTTTAAAGTTTGCAATTACTTTATATGTCATGTCCTCTGGTCTTTATAGTAGCTCTGTGAGATAAAAATCTGTACTTTTAAGAATGAGGAAACAAAAACAGATTACATAATAACCCAGTCATATTGATACAATAATCCTCAAATGGATCCTAGAATTTGCCAATCCAAGGGGATTGGGTTTTTCTTACAGAGAACTCTTTAGATAGTAATTGAGCTACTCGGAAAGTCTCTGGGTTACAATTCAATTTTTTACATTGTCTTTTGAGATCTAGAAGAGACTTACTTACCTCCCTTAATATTTTTATTTACACCTTTGATATCATTTGAGAATAACAGCAATTGTGGTGTACTTATTGCATTTGAGGAGATGGTATAATGGGAACTAATGTCACAATAAAAAAAATGACTGGCCATTTAGATACCTTCTGGCTCTTCTTTCTCACCATTCTTCCTCTCTCAGCTCCCTAAATGGCCTGGTTGGTGTATTTAACATTTCAGGTACATAAGAAGACCTTAATGTCAAAATACATCATTGGTAATAACATTTTAATTCTTGTTTCTTTCATCTTCTCTTCATCTAGGCTTACTCTGTCTATGATGAAGATATTGGATATTGCCAAGGACAGTCTTTTCTTGCTGCCGTACTACTGCTCCATGTGAGTAAATTATCCTATTAAAAAATTAAACTACTTTCAAGAACACTCTTCCTTTGTCATTTATGGCATTTTTCCTAATAAAGATTGTATGTAAAATTTTCATAATAGGACATTTCCTTGTTCTTACCCAAATTTTTCACACTGGAACTGTTTGTTAAGATTCTAAATTATTGATCTGGAATGATTTTTATTTATTTACTTTTGATATTTTTATAATGTACCACACAGTCAATTTTTGCAAAGGTGTCATTTTTAGCTGAGAAATATATATAGTTTTAATTTCTTATTTAGTTTTCTTCAGATACTTATATCTAATTTTTCTAAATTTTCAGGTCTTTAAGATCTGAAAGGGGACACAAGTCTCTATTGTATTTTGATTTCTATTTCTCATTATAATATATATAGTGTTTTCTTTAAGAACTATTTGGAGTGTATGTGTATAACTATAGTTGTTATTTCATTGTTATTTATATAACAATAACTGTAGATGTCATTATTTATGGTACCTCTGAGCATTATTTTTATGTAGTTGCCATTACTTATAGTACTTCTGTACTTTTCCTGCTTATCTCATCTAACCATGTCTGTTTTTTTTCCTTAATGTCTTGTTGAAAATTACGATTTCTTCCTCTGCTTTTTTGATTTCACCTTAAGCATTAAATTCTCCTGATCCTCATTTTAGTTCTGAGTAAGTCATTATGGTTCACGTATGTTTCTTGTAAACAACATATTGTTTGATTCCATTCTGTTTCCCTCTTCCATTGTATGAGTGAATTAGTCCCATTTATCTATTGATATGAATTTTAATTTTAAGATTCCTTTCATTATATCCTTTTATGCCTTTTTTCTTATTGCCCAAGTACCCCATCTTTACAAAATAATGTTCTTTGTAAAGAAAATGTTTTTTCTTTTTTTAAAAAAGGACTATGAAAAGCATCTTTAAGTGTCACAGTGTATAGAGTTCAGGTCCTGAAGTTAGATTCACTTTTCTGAGTTCAAATCTGCTCTGACACTTATAAATTATGTGACCTTGGGCAAGTCATTTAATCCTGTTTGCCTCAGTTTCTTCATTTGTAAAATGGGCTGAAATAGGAAAAGGCAAAGTATTCCAGAATCTTTGCCAAGACACCCCCAAATGGTGTCATAAAGAGTTAGAACTGAAATGACTAACAACAAGTAATCATTAAATAATGTTTTAATTCCCCTAGTTTTCCTCTTCTCTCCTAATCCAGACTCCAGTTCCTGATTCTTATGCTTTATTTTTCTTCATTTAAAATTCTCTGTGTGATCCCTTTGTGAATTTGAAGTTTGTTTTACTTATAACTACTTCCCCTCTTACCCTGCCTTCTTATAAATTCCCTCTTATTCTCCCTGTTCATGCTTGTTTCTCTGTTGAAGCATTCTGCCATATGAGGTATTGATATTTCTGATTGTTTTCCCTTAGTGTATCCTTTCTTCTTGTGAAATAAGAACAAAGAGGAATACTCTGCCCTGTTCTATGTCAAGCTAATTAACATAGTCAATAAGCTCCAGTGCCTTTTTTTGCCTCTTAAGAGTAGATATAAAATACTTTGCTTGGAATTCAAAATTCTTCACAACCTAATCAACTTCTACCTTGCTAGTCCTCTTACACCTTACTACTCAACACATACCCTCCCATCCAATGACATTGGCCTCCCTGCTGTACTACAAATAAGATACTTTATTTCTCTGCTTCAGTCTTAGGACATGTGAAGGCCCTAACTATAATTCCATTACTTTGCTATTTTCTCTCTCTCATTATATGAACAATGAGTAGATTGGGCTTTTACAAGGGTATTATTATTGTGAGATGGCATAAATCTACAGTATTCTAAGTTTGTCATTATTCCAACTTTGGTCTTTTTAATCCTTAAAGAGAAGAAGAGATGGGGGAAGAGAAACAAGTTTTTATTAAATAGCTACTATGTGCTGAGCATTATGCTACCACTTTATAAATATTATACTTGATTTGATTGGCTGTCAGTATTATTAACCCCATTTTATAGATGAGAAAACCGAGGCTTAAAAGGTAAAGCCATTTGCTAGGGTTCTCACAACTTGTGAATATTGGAAACGGGACTTGAACCTAGGTCCTCCTAATTCAAAGTCCCCAACTACATAGCCACCATGCCATACTTTTAAGTTGTTGAACTATACATAAAGCTAATTTTTAGTTATAACCCCCAAGGCAAAATCATGTGCATCCTAAGAAAAGTTAAACAGATTCACAAATGACAACCAAACAAATATTGTATATGCTTTATGTCCTTTTGTTAATTTGTCTGAAGCTTTTTTTCTTTCTTAAAAATACAGAGCTAAAGGCAGTCTACATTCTATTCTGCTTCTAATGACCTTTCCTTTTTTTTTTTTTTTTTTTACAAATATCTTCTCTGTTATTTTTGTGACATCCTGATATCCTCTCCTGATTTTATTCTCCTATCCTCAAATTGAGGGATATAAAGACTGCTTCCAAGTTTTTCCATTATGAATAAAGCGGCTGTAAATATTTTGTACATATCGTTAATTTACTTTTCTTTTTATCTCTAAGGGTCTTAGCAATAGAATCACATGAACAATTTATTTTTTGGTTCAGTGAATGTGATGCCTGATTTTGAAAGAAAGGAATAAAGAACAAATTGATGATATAAGACCTTTGACATTATATTACATTATCAGTAAAGCATCTTTAATCATTAATTGGATGATTAGAAAAATCGTATGAGTTTTGGATAGATTGAGGATACTTTGTACCATTTGACAAAAGTAACTGTTTTCAGCCAGCTTACTCTAGTAGGTGAGATATCTCTTTCTTCATGATAAAGAGTTGTGCTTTGGTAGTTTCTATCAGTTTTCTTCCAGATCCTTAAAAGTTGGTGTAGTTATTTTGTTTTCTAAGGGGGAAATTATGAAAATACCTAGTTTTAAAACTTGGCTCTCTTATTTTGCTACCTGTACTTATAACTTGGACAAATCCTTTTCTCTTTTACTTTCTTCATCTACATGAGATGTAGTTAGGTTGCATCTGCACATCTTAACGTTTTTGTGTGTCATCTGTCTGGAGGAAGCTCATAAAACCTGTTAACCCCTTCTCAGAAAAATATTTGTAAATGTGGAAGAGAGAATATATAGGAATACAAAGTAAATCCATTAAATTGAATGCAATTATCAAAAAAAATTATTTTTAAGTTCATAGACCTGAAGAACTTTTGGGATAGATCATATATCAGCTTGATCACAGTTTAACTTTCTCTTGTTCTGTGGTTCTTACACCTTCATTGATATCAGCAGTTCCTTATAGAGATAATTAATATTTATAATAATCTGAGATACTACAAAGTATTGAAGTGCCTTTTTGAAAAAATTAGATATTGGATGATTTTAACATCATTTCAGGATTGTAAATTTTGTAATGTTCTGCTCATAGTTAATGTCTATCATCCACATAGAGTACCTTTCAGCTAAAATTAGAATATTATTTAAATTAGACCCACTAATTTGGAAGTTAACTGTATTCTTTTTAAAAAAAAATGCCACATATAACATGTTGCAAAATATAGGATTCCTTAAAAAATAGATGAACTAAGTGATTTATATTAGGTTACAGGGAGATGAATTACAAGCTAAATTTTTTTTTTATCAGCTACATAGACTGTTGCTTCTAAACATTGTTGGCAGCTTCATATTAATCATTGTCAAAGAATTCTTTTCTTAATAGTGTTTTTTCCCCTAGATCTGTTTTGATTTGTATTTTATATTCACAGCATATGAGGGAGGAAATACACAGTGAGTGAGATATTTAAGACTAGTGAATGATATTAAGATATTATTCCCCTTTTCCCATGAAGTTTCACACTAAAGATAAGTGTTATTGGATTCAATTGATGTAGTTTCAATAAATTAGTAATTAACATTTGGATTTCAGATGGAATTAAATACTATTCCAAGTATTCTGTTTTCCATTTTAGAATTGACTAAAATCCATTTGGATACATTTTCTCTCATTGATTTCAGAAAAAAATTAAACAATATTTATATTTTATTGAGGATCTAAATATTTTCGCCCTTGAATTAAATAACCATTTAATCTTTTTTACTCTAACTTTTATTGACATGAGTTTACGTGCTTCCTAGTTACAAACAAAAGAATCACTAATTTTTTTGAATGAACCTAGGAAGATTCAAAAGTTAACATAAGGTTGCACATCTCTAAAATATGAATTGCTACCCAATCTTTCTTACAAGTAGGCAAATTTAATACCTCCAAAGAAATAAAGTAAAGTACAACAATTAGAACATGAAGAGAATTAAGTTCAGAATTTCAGAATCTTTATTATTTTGGGGCTATATTCCAGATATGCTTAAAAATTCTCTTCCCTTGTTCAAAATGTGATTGTAGGGTTTCTAAGAGGTCTGTAGATATTTTCCCTAATTGAGGCACTTATTTTCTCACTCAGTCAATTGAAACTACTATTTCCTTTGGAAAGAGTTTGTCAACAAATTACATTGTTTCTTTGTTTGCATAATCTGTCTTACATTTCAGGAATGAACTTCCATTGTCTTTTTTCATACTCAGAAACTTCGTCCTCTGTTAATATGCAGTTCATATGGTGTCTCTTGCATCAAATCATTACAAATTCTCCAACTTTGTTAATATTATTTCTCTTCTCCGATTTTGCTTGTATCATTTTTTGTGCTTGTATTTATTTTTGTGTGTGTTCTATTATCCTAATTATATTTTAACTCTTTGAAAGCTAGAATGTTCCTTTTGTTTGTGTTTGCTCATGCATAGGTATTGTTCCACTTCTAATACTTTGAAATAATGGTATCTATAAATCTTCATTCATTATAAAGTTTCTGGTTATTTTTGTTGTAATTAGCTATGCTTGTTAGCTTGCTTTTTTTTTTTTTTAATATGAATTTGATTCTAAGGTCAAAATCATGGTTTCTTATTCTCAGACTGACTTAGTAAGAATTCATGTGTCCCAAGGCCATAGTCACTGTGTGCATGTGTATGTGTGGGTTATGTCCTTTATTTACATTGCAAATATAATTGGGATAATGTATAGACTGGTCATTGCAGCCTGTCACTATGTAAGAGAAATAAAACACTTTACAGTGTGTACCATACTTATATGACACTAGCCACAATGCTGCTATCACTGGTGACAGTGATAATAGTCTCAAAGTAGAATAAGACCATATTATTTTATTTCAGTACTTTTATTTCTAAGATCATAGTTGTATATGTCCTAATATACAAATTAATTATTGTATTTGAATAGATGGAAATCTCTGAAGAGAGATAGTGTCTACAAGAAGTGTCTTCTGAATTGATACTAAAATAAGCTAAATCCCTAGTTTCCTAAAATGTTTAATAATGAGTAGGAAATTACTCTCTTGTTAAGATAACCTGATTTTTCTTGTCTTTTTATATTTTATTTTTGTTTGCTGTTGAACAACATACTTATTTTTCTAATTATTATTCATTAACAGCAGTTGTCTTGTTTAAGACAGCATGACATAGATTAGATAGGGAACTAGCCTTAGAGTCAGGAGTCCCATAGCATGAATAGGCATGTTGATTTAAAGTCTTCATTGGTAGAGGAAATTCCTACATTCATGAATCTACTTCACTATTTTTTTTTTTGTCTCAGCTTCTCATATACAAAGTGATTTGGCAGCTACATGGGATGGTTAGTGAGAAAGCTTGCTATGGAAATGGAAAAAAAACTTGAGTTCAAATCCTGACTCAGACACTTGCTAATTGTATGACCCTAGATAGATCACTAATGTCTCTCAGCCTCTGTTTCCTTTTCTGTAAAACTGTAAGGTAACACTGTAAAACTGTTATGCCTTATGAAAATTGTTCGTTTTAGTGTAGGAATTTATAACCTTGTAGACAGGTCTTGCACAAAGTAAGGCTGTCGCAGGTCTGTTTATAATTATATAAGTTTATTATCATGTAGAGCTGATAAGACATACACAAATACAAAATGATGGGGATAATAATGATAACTGCCTCTAATAGTGTTGTTGTAAGTAGTATTTGTAGAGCGTACTGCAACCCTTAAAATACTATAGAAATGCTAGCTCCTATTATAATTATAATAATTATTGTTATATCACCGTTAAGGTTCTTTTCAGTTCAAAATCTATAAACCTAAAATCTGTGATCTAAGAACCTACTATGTGTCAAGTGTAGTGCAAAGCACTAAGGATACAAAGATAAAAATGATAGTCCATGCCCTGAAGAGCTTATGTTTTACTAGAAGAAAAAAAAATCCCAAATAAGTAAATATAAAAACTAGTGCAAAAGAAATATAAAGTAATTTTGAGGGTGGGAAGCACTAACAATTTTATAGATGGAGAATGGCTTTGTGTAGATAGTGGCATTTGAGTTGGTTTGGGCCTTTGGAACCTTGAGTTGAGAGAGAGAGAGAGAGAGAGAGAGAGAGAGAGAGAGAGAGAGAGAGAGAGAGAGAGAGAGAGAGAGAGAGAGAGAGAGAGAGCGCCTTACAGTTAATTAATTATATCAATATAAAGAGAATAAATTAGAAAGTGAAGCAACTTCAGGCAGGGAGACCAATTAGGAAGCAATTATAGTATCATAGGCAGGTAGTGATGAAGCCTGAATTAGGGAACTCAATTAAATTTAATTCAGCATTTATTAAGCTTCTCTGTGTTCAAGACACTGTTCGGTTCTGGGGATACTGACAAAAAAATGAGATAATCCCTACCTTTATGTAATTCTCATGCAACACAAACACTCAGATGTCACTAAAACGTACTTTAACAGATGGCTTATACTCATAGCTGTGCAAACAGGCAGGAGATAGGAGGGAGTAATGTCTCAGGGTTCAAAGGGAGGAGACAGTATTCAAAGAGAAGCTTTGTTCAGCAGGACTGATCAAAAACTACAAAGAAGAAAAGTATGGTGAGGACTGAGGAAAGGTTATTAGTTTCAACTGATTAGTGCTTGATGGTTTCAGTAACGTTGTTGAACAATAATGTGAGGATGAGATAGTCCAGAGTTTTGTTTGCAGGGCAAGAGATAATGGCATGAGCCAGGAGACCTTGAAGTTGGGAGTAGAGGATCTAAGAGTTAAATAGAGCCAAGAAGAGATGGAAAGGAGGACATAAGAAGAGAGATTAACTTTAACAGAGAGTCAGATTTGGAGAGTTCCTTAGCGATGTGAGCAAAAGAAAAGAAGACGAATGAAGGTATAAAATGGCTTTGAAATATAGAGGTAGGAAAATAAGGAAATCTCATAGAAGCCTTGTAAATAGGAAGATAAAGGAAAAGAAGGGTATTGTCTTGATGGCAGTAGAGATTTAGGAGAGAAGAGAACATTTAGAACAGCTTTGAGGAAAACCAGCCTAATTGATTGCCTTATAGCAGTGAGAACCCAGTGGGCTTTAGAAAGCATGGTTTTGTGGTAAACTTAGTGAACACAACTTCACAACTTTCCTCCAGAGCATTTATTTTCTTAAGTTCCAGTTAAGCATTATGTTCTATGCTAGGGATACAAAGACATCCTCTTTGTATTCATCCTCCAGGTGATCTTCTTGGTCTCTGAGGTGATTAACTCTGAATAAGCCTGAGTTGCTCAAAGTCTTTGTGATGGTGTGGGAAAGGTGCTGCACCATGGGAGTTGCAGCTGTCAGTTGTAGTCCACAGGACTGTATGATGAAGGCAGTTTTTTAAAAAAATAATTACTCTTTAGACCTAGTCATTCAGCCATTTATAAATTCACCTCACTGCTGTCATTTAGATTATTATTTCTATAATGTTCTTCAAGTCTAGAAATAAAAGACATTTTGTTAAATGTCTTTTGAAATACAGGTATGCCATATACACACATCCTGCTCATCCTCCCCCCCCCCCCAACCTGTTCCAATCTACCAGCTTCCTGAAGCTTCCCCTCAAAAAAGTAGCATTATTGTAACATGACATGTTCTTGATGAAGGTGTGTTGACTCAGTGATGGCTCCTTATCTTGTTAAAACATTAAGAAAATAATTAATGATGCATCCTGGAAATCAAGCTTACCATCCCAATATTTTATAGATTCTACTTTTTCTATCTTAAGTTGAGAGATCTACCTATTTCCAGTTCTGTAGCACTTTTTTCATTTCTAAGCTTCATGATTTTTTAGAGATAACTGACAAGAGCTTTACGATCACAATCACAAATTACTTCCATCTAGGAGGTCATTGATTTAGATTTGGTACCTTGCTTTCACTGATGTCACCCTTATACTTTAGGAGGCAGCTAGGTGCGTCAGTGGATAGAACACTGCGCCTGGTGTCAAAAAGAGCCGAGTTCAAATCCAGCTTAGGCTCTTACTACCTCTGTTGACTTTATTCCACTGGAGAAGAAAATGGCAAACTATTCCAGTGTTTTTGCCAAGAAAACCCATGAGCAGTTTGTTCCTTAGAGTCATGATAAATTGAACAATAATAATAGTGCTTTCTATGTCACCACTTACCTTGAGTTACAACTTTCTGTTAACCATTTAATTGTAGCCTCCCTAGTCTGAAGACAGCTAGACTGACTCATATGTAAACAAAGGATGATTATTTTTTCTAATTTTTTTTAATATTTCATAGACTAATGCAAGTGACAGAGACAGTTAGACAAAGTACATTTCAAATTAGATGGTTTTGAATATGTGTACACTTCTGATGGATGGATGGCTCATGACAGTTGGGTGACTAGTAGATTGGGTAGCTGCTTTTTTTTTTTTTTTTTAAATTTTTTTTCCCCTGAGGCTGGGGTAAAGTGACTTGCCCAGGGTCACACAGCTAGGAAATGTTAAGTGTCTGAGACCAGATTTGAACTTGGTTCCTCCAGAATTCACGGCTGGTGCTCCATCCACTGCGCCACCTAGCTGCCCCTGGGTAGCTGTTTATTTGATAAGATTTTGGGCTTCTTGATATTCTCAAAGTACTTTCCCATTGGGCTGCCATATAACTCATATTAAGTTCTCACTGTTGTCAAGTGCTATACTAAGTATTGGGATAGCTGATTGATGGATTACTGGACTTGGAATCAAGAAGACTCGTATTCAAATCCAGCCTCAGATATTTCCTAGTTGTGTGATCTTGGACAAATCACTCAGCCCTATTTGCTCAATTCCTTATGTGTAACATGAGCTGAAGAAGTAAATGGCAAACCATTCTAGTATCTCTGCCAAGAAAATCTTCAAATGGAATCATGAAGAATCTGTCGTGACTGAAACAACTAAACAAAAATGCTAAGTATTAAAGTTTAATAAGAACAAAATTTAAGCAGTCCCTGCCCTTCAGGAGTTTTCATTCTCTTAGAGGAGATGTATGTTTGTGTCTGTATGTATATATGCATTTTTAAATTATATTTCAAAAATACAAGGTAATGTTTTGAGGAAAGGAGAGATGGCAGCAGTAGGTGGACAGCTCAGGAAAGACTTCTGTAGGTGACCTGTTAGTTTTTCTGCCTTCATTTAAGACTTGGTTCAAATTCCCACCTTCTGGAAGAGTGCATCTTTTTTGATTCTCTCCATAACTAATTTCTTAGTTCCTGAGGCAATCTATCAATTGCAGTTCTTTGTGACAGGTCCTGAATTAAGTATCAAAAAAAACCAAATATAAAAACAAAAGTCCCTTTCCCTCAAGAAACTTCCATTCTATCAAACTGCATAAAAAGCTTCAAATCCTCTGCTGATAGATTTTTATAGGGAAGAGGTGCGTGAATACTTTTTTGGAGAGTAGCATCATTGAAGAGGTAAAAAGATTTTAAAAGGTGGATCTAGGGGCCTTACAGAAAAAGTACTTTCTATATCACTGTTTTGTGGGAAGATATAGTACTGATTTCTCATGAAGGCCTGTAGCTATTTATACCACAAAATAAGACAAGAAAGCAATTCCTCTTCATTGTCCTCAATCACTTATTGTATTTTCCCCCCCTCTAGATGCCCGAAGAACAGGCATTCTGTGTTTTGGTGAAGATTATGTATGACTATGGCTTGAGGGATCTCTATAAAAATAACTTTGAGGATCTTCACTGTAAATTCTATCAACTGGAACGGCTCATGCAGGTAAGTGGAGCATCATTTATTTTTATCTATTGGTTAGGAGAACTTGATAAACCATTATTGGGATACTCCAGGGAGAGGGAGAAAGGTATTGTACAGGACAGGTATTGTACAGATGATAGAAATGGCATCTCTATATCAATCTTAATACCCATTAGAAAGTAAATTTCATTAAATTGGTGCTTAATATTTTGAAACTTACTATATCTAACACTTTAAAGGTTTTTATTTTAATAAATGTACTTTATTTGTGCATTTATTGGTGAAGCATTTTATAAAGTTGTTAACTACCAGATTGCTACCCAATTGATGTGAAAGAATAAGGAAAGTTATAGAGAAAGCATTCAAAATGTGAGCAGCTTTTCCCAAATTAACAAGTACACCGGCCAAATATAGGTCTAGAAGCAGGAAATGTTTTCAGTTTTTCCCACACAAGTCTCATGGCTCTATTCACTGTTAAAAGTGAATGTCTAGTGAGACTCAAGAACAAGGTCATTAAGAAATTTAAGAAGAAAAAAGAATATAATAAATTTGGATCTTTCTAAGCATTCAAGAAGCAAGATGTTTTAAGATTTTATTCTATCAGTTGTAATTTTTGGGGTCCTTCAGCCATTTTAAAGTTTTCATTTATAGAAAAAAAAAACTCATCCTGTTGAAAGGTTTATAACCTGAAGACATAAAGCATTACATAATGGGTTGATGGCTTTTGACTCTATCTTATATGGGTTGATTTTTATATTTTTCTTCATGAGATGTAATTAAGACATTATATTGAATGTTATTGCTTAATTCTCTGATCTCCCTAACTTAGCTTATTACGTATAGTCCTGAAGTATTATGAAATAACCTATTTTCTTCCATTAGCATTTTTAGTAACATAACCTGTCTCCAATGTGATCATTTAAAATGGACCCCTCTTAAACTACCTGGAGAATGTATATGTGGATTTGTGATAGTTTTAAAACAGTCACCCTGTGCAACAATTGATGTGTGCCCCATGATTTAATTATGGAAACTATGTAATGCTTGCATCTATATTTTTATCTTGGCTTTTAAATAATGGAAATAGCTGTTTTAATGCCTCATATTTTGCTTTCCATGCTTTTAGAGATACATTTTAACTTCTTCTTAATACGTGAGCATTTACTCATTTTCCTGGGAGAAAGAAAATGAAATTTTCATGTAAGGTCACTATAGTTCCCCACAACATACTCAAACAATTCCAATAGTTGTTTGGGTTTACGATGTTATGCTATAGCACTATTAAAAGAGCAAAATAAAATTTGTTGTATGTGTTATTGAAATTGTCTAGGTTCCGAAGAAGTCATCATGATGATTCTATAGTTTGGAAACTAGACTGATTGAAGCATAAAAAGTTAGAGCTGGGAAAATAAATTATTCAATTCAATCCTTTCCTTTTATAGATAAGAAAATGGAGACATAAAATGGCTAAATGTTATGCTCAAATTAAAAGGATTAATTTATTCAAAAAATAGGACTAGAAATCAAATGTTCTGTTTCCAAGCAAGGTTTTCCTCCTGTGGCAGTCTGCTTCCCTTCTCTACAATTTTTGATTATAGTTGATATCAAAAGAAAGAATACAATTGTTTCTCATATATTTTGTTATTAAATCATTGGTGGGGCTATCAAAACATGAATTGGAGTTTAGATGTAGTCTTGTTTTGTCAAAGGATAAAGGTTTTCTGAAGAACAAATGATGTAGACGATGTGTTCATAACAAACCTTTATTTTATTAGTTTGCCTGTTTATATATTCTTAACTCTTGACCCTATGTTACTTTGCTGATGTTTCCTGAAATGGTACATCTTAGAAGGTTATTAAAGTAATAACAGAAATACTCCTATAATGGAACTTCCATAATCTGTGTGGAGCATAAGCTGTGGAGTGTTTGTGGAGCTTTTCTGAACACACCCAGACACTTTCAAGGATAGACGTGCCCAAGGCTGAAGGAGAGTCAAGAGTTGACTTCCACATCCCATTGTCATATAACCCTGATCATGTGATTCAGCTCAGTTCCATGTATGTTCCATGGGGTATGCTCTCACCAGAGTAGATCTGGAGAACTCCTTTGATTCCCCTTGTTGTATTACAGGTAATATAATTAAATGAACTTTAATTCATTGTTTTAATAATTTGAGGATCTGTGATTACATTACTTTTTATGCTCCCTTCAATGATAAAGATCATTCTATAACTTAGCAGATAGTCTTTGGGAAGTGCTGGGGCCAAAAAAATGCAGCATTCAGCTTCCTATACGTTGGCTTGACTTCCCTTGGACAACAAATACAGTCTTTTCCTGAGCCTGTACTGTCAAATTTGACAAAACCTTCCAGAACTTGTGATTTGCTGGCACAGCCTTGGAGAATACAAAGTCACCTCTACATTATGAGGCCTTTGAGCAGGACTAGGGTTGAGGAATAATGGCTGTATTGCCATAAAATTCTAAATCGGCAGCAATAAAATCTTGTGCAGCTTGACTTCTTTCCCACCTTGTTTTCTTCTTGTTTGTGTAAATGTAATATCCCTATAGAAGGCTGTGAGTTCTTAAGAGTGAGGATTATATTGTTTTGTCATCATTTCCATTGCCTAGCACACCTTGTACCTCGTCGATATGAAATGAATATTTGCTGACTTGAATTCCTCCTTCCTCAGTTTTTCTCTTTAAATTCTAGGAGCAGTTGCCAGACCTGCACAGCCACTTCTGCGACCTGAACCTGGAGGCTCATATGTATGCGTCGCAGTGGTTTCTCACTCTCTTCACCGCCAAGTTCCCCCTGTGCATGGTCTTCCACATCATTGACTTACTGCTTTGTGAGGTACAGTGACTCTATCTTAGAAACCTAAGCCAAACTAGAAAAAATTCATTTTGAAAATTTCACAGTTTTTTTGTTTTCTGTGCTTTAGTTATTGACTTAAGACAGAAAGTCAGAAGAAGTAACAGTTCACTATTTTGGAATATAGAGCAGAAATATTGTTTCAACTGTAGGATATATTCTTAAAATATAGTTTTGTCACTAATGAATATTGACATAAACTTCAGTGAGTTATAGGGGTGGGGACTGGACCTGCAATTTTATTCTCATAAGAGAAAATTGCACTTTATTTATCAGGTTGCAGATTGGCACATTTTTATCAATTTGAGGTCTCTGAGTTGCCTAGAGCACTGAGAGATTCAGTGTAGATCACATGACCAATATTTCAGAGGCAGGTCAGGAACTGGGTCTTCCTGTTTTTGAGGCTAGCTCTCTATTCAACACGCCACTGTAAAGTAATGAGATAATGTGGTTCATAAACTAATGTTCCAGATGTGGAAAAGTTGATTTTCAAAATCTCACATAATCTAAAAGAGATAGTATATTATTCTACAACCTCATTTATTTTAGGATTCTTTTACAAAGTGAAACAGATTATTAGGTAGAATATATTAATATCTAAAAAGCATGCAGTCCCTCAATTCTTTCCCACATTTTCTTCAAAAAGATTTAAATGTTTTTAGTCATTTAGAAGCGGTGTTTGGGTGAGCAGAACATCTTTCAAGAAGAAAAAAGGAAGCAAAAGTTGATAATGCTTTTTGTTGGAAGAAAAAATGAAATTAAAGATTGAAAAAAATCCAAAAAAAGTTCTCTTCTGAATGAAGGTGCTTGAAATTAGGGCTCTCCCAAAGTCAGAAAGAGCATTATAAGTTTGAAACCAGATTCATTATTTTCTAAAATGATATGGGAAAATGAAAGACAATATAGGAGAAGGATCTTTTTTTTTTCATTACAGTATTTTTTATCAAAGCTTTTTGTTTTTCAAAGCATATGCATAGATAATTTTGCAACATTAACCCTTGCAAAATCTTGTGTTCCAGTTTCCCCCCTTTCTCTCACCCTCCTCCCTTAGATAGCAAGTAGTCCAATATATGTTAAACATGGTAGAAATATTTATTAAATCCAATATATGCATATAAATTTATGCAACTATCTTGCAGTACAAGAAAAATCTAATCAAACCAGAAAAGAAAATAATGAAGAAAATAAAATGCAAGCAAACAGCAAGAAAAAGTGAAAATATTATGTTGTGAACCACATTCAGTTTCCACACTCCTCTCTCTGGATGTAGGTGGCTCTTTTGGTCATAAGACCATTGGAACTGCTCTGAATCATCTCAATGTTGAAGAGAGCCACATACATCAGACTTGCTCATCATATAATCTTTGCTGTTGCCATTTATAATGATCTCCTGGTTCTGCTCATTTCACTTAGTAGCAGGTCATACAAGTCTCTCCAGGCCTCTCTGAAATCATCCTGCTTATCATTTCTTTTAGAACAATAATATTCCATAGCATTCATATATAACAGTCTATTTAAAAAAAAAAAAAAAACAAAAACAAAACACTTTGTACTAATGGCCTGTTTCTTTACAACTTTAAAGTAGATAAAATTTTACTATTGACCTCACTGGAAAATTTCTAATTCTTTGTCTTTCTTTAGCTAGTTGGGATTTAGGAACTTTTCTGTCCTGTATTTACTGCCCTTTCCTATCCCCAACACCATCTTTAATATTTATTAGATACCAGGATCCTCTAGCGCTTCTTTTTGCCTTGACAAGCTAACTGACAACCCAACATTGAAATCCCCTTTTCTAATATTTCTTGAAATTTAAAGGCATCTTTCACCCCTTAAATTAGAGCAGATTTAAACTTTTTGGGTGCTGAAAAACCTCAAAATGGATAGCATCATAGTACTAACTAGAGTGGGATGAATCTTTCCTTATAGACATTTTCCAGAATTTGTTTTCCAAGGAAACATAGTTATGGGATTTTCTCATTATTAGACTTTTCTCCCCTTTCTCAGCAGTGATAGATGTCACCAAACTTCAATAGTGTAAGAAAGATAGAAAACTGTAGTTCCCATGCATGTTTAGAGTTTTCTTGAAAGTAGCATTTGGTCTCAAGAATAAATGCTTCAACTGCCTAACAAAATAAACTTTTAGGATATTTGAGGAGTTTTTTTATCAGCACAAATAAACTGGTCATTCATGCCGTGCTTAGATTCCTCCTAGTGAAGCTCCCAGCTTCTGGTTACATTTAATTTGTCTTCAGTTTCCTATCTTAGGAGCTCATAACTTAAATCACAGAAGGAAAGAGATCAGATTTTCTTCTCTCATAATTTAACCAGGTAGCAGAATAAATTGTTGAAGCTGTCGCTTCGCCATACATGTTGTAGCTGGCATATTGAAAGCACCATGGGGAAGATAGTTGTTAAAAGGTCTCCCTCAGTTCTGGCTACATTGTATAGCAATATGCCATCTGGTACAAGGGTACTCCAGTGCTATCATCTGTCTCACCTGGTTCCTTTGAACCCTGGATAGAAGGTATCCATGACCACTTTAAAAAGAGATGGAATCAGTTTCAGCCTTGTCAAAGCAATGTGCAGCAGCTGTTTAACCCTGCTTTGTTCCCTGTGCTAACCATGCTAGTTTTCCAGCCTGAGATTTCTGACTTTCCACACTTTGGATGACATTTCATTTTGTGAATTTGGTCTCAGACTTCTGGAACCCGTAGTTCATGATAGTGTCCTGTTTATAGGACACCGATCCCTCAAAATTCTTCCCATTCTACATTGCCCATTCTAAACTCACCTCTTTCTTGAGCCTGCCAAAAGGTAACTGGGATGCTTCAGTATGAATTCTGGGTCAGTAGCTAAAATTTATTGTATAGAGAGAAATCCCTGTTCCCTTCCATCAGATTTTCAAATGCTTTCCTAGAAGCAGCTAAGTAGCATGAAGGCTGGAGCTGATGTTGGAACCAGGAGGATCTGAATTCAAACATTACCTCAGCCACTTCTAAGGGTGACACTGGCCAAATCTTCCTTAGCTTTCTTATCTGTGAGATGGAGACAATAATAGTACCTACCTCCCAGGGTTGTTATGGGTACAAAATGAGAGTATATTTGTAAAGAGCTTTGCAAGTTTAAAGTTTAAAATAAATGCTAGCTATTATTATTATTGACTGCCACTAAGTTTTATTTAAAAATATTTTTTCTTTTTTCATGAGAAATATTAAGCATGACTAGCTGCAAAGTTGAGAATTCCGTGGTTCATAAAAATACCCACACATTCAGTACTCCTTATTTTCAATACTTCTAATTCCTTCCATGTTTGTTCATGATGTTTTTGGCTGGATTTTAAAAAGATTATGGGTGCGTGTGTGTGTGTGTGTGTGTGTGTGTGTGTGTGTGTGTGTGTGTATGAAGGTAATCAATTATTAAAATATAAAACAAGTAATGTAAATTCTTTTCCTTTGAGATAGCTTCGGGACCTTCACTTTATTTTGGTGTTGGTCCTTTTTGCTTTTCTTCTCCAAAGTATGAGTGGTTGAAAACAATATCTTCAATATGTATTCATCACTTAACTGTAAGCCTATATTTCCTGCCCCCTCCTCCCCCCCAGGCTGGGGTTAAGTGACTTGCCCCGGGTCACACAGCTAGGAAGTGTTAAGTGTCTGAGACCAGATTTGAACTGAATTGAAGTGTTAAGTGTCTGAGACCAGATTTGAACTGAATTGAAGTGTTAAGTGTCTGAGACCAGATTTGAACTGAATTCAAGGCTGGTGCTCTATGCACTGCCCCACCTAGCTGCCCTGTAAGCCTCTATTTGTGCAATAATATTTGATCCTTTTGCATCTACCTGGGGCATTTAAGTAAATAGTGTGCATTCTCAGACATTTCTAAGAAGTTTACAAAGAGAGTTATTAGAGACTATGGAATTACCCATAAGTAAATCCCATGAATCTGATAACTTTACCTGAAATGCCATTTATGAATCAGAAATTATGGTACCATGACTCTCACCATTAACTATTCTTAACTTGAAGTTGACTCTGAACTTAATGATTAATTGAGAATGTTCTGACTCTTACAATGACACAATCTTCATTTTGTTTGAACTTGATTTGCATATAGTTCTATATGTGGCCTTATATTGAACAAGGCCTTTGTTTATGCAGAGCCTAGATCCATACCTCCTCTCTGAGGAAGATATTTTAAACATATGTAGTTACTTCCTAGTGGGAAATGGCATTATGGTCTCTCATTAACCTCTTGATTATAAGACTGGAGATGAATTATTTCTGGTTGTTACTGATATAGACAACCTCATTTATCCAGCCCTACCCTATGTGAGTTTCCATTTTAACCCACGAGACTGTGCAAATTTATGACTTGTCCTTATTGCAAGTAAGTACCCCGTACAAAGTGTTCGAAAAGTCTTTGGGGAGTTTTAAAGCTTAAATTGGGGCATCCTGTTAAACTTTAAAGCTTAAATTTGGGTGCCCTCTATTAATACTTTCTTTTTTTGTGATAATACCAAACTCTAAGAATTTTCTACAGTAATCTATTATTTAATTAACAGAGCATCCCACAGTGGCTTATGGGACTTCTTAATTTCCTAGTTGGAATCTTGGAATTATTTCATAATTAGGAGCCTATCCATCCATTCTGATTCCTCCCCTTGGCAGATTAGAAGGTAAAACTTTAAGGATTTACTTATAAATCATGCAATAATTTAATGTCCAGCTCCAGTGGACCTTGGAAGAGGAAGTTGTATAAGAGAAGTTACATGGCTTGTCCATTGTCATGTAGTTCATAAAAAGAAGAGCTCCTACTCCTGTACGAACATGAGATGATACTGCAGAGTGAGCCTTGATCCTATTCTTTTAACCCAAGCTGATTGTAGAAGGTTATGAAAGACATTTATATATAATATAGATACCAGTTAATTTCTGTAATTAATGGTTAGCAAATAACAGCAACTCACTTTTGAGCTTAAAGTACAAAGCTCTTTTCTCAGTGAAGTAGGTGGGTAGGTAAGCAGACTTGTGCCATCTCTGTTGGCTTTTCATATTTTTAAACTATCTCTATCTTCCAGTTCTTGATTATTCTGGATACTCAAGTTTACAATGTCCTTTGAAACTGAAAATACTTGCAACATACTCAAGTTTACAAGGTCCTTTGAAACTGAAAATACTTGTAACAATTAAGCCATTTGTATTCAAGCTCTATAAAAATTTAAAAGCTCGAAAAGTACAGCCTTAACCAGTTTCTTTATAAAATGCTTTTCCCAGTCAGCTTTTGAATTTTAGATTGCATGTTGGAAAATAATTTTGTTCTCTTGCTTTAGAAAGAATTATGTAAAAGTTAATTGATATTTTTAGAGATTCTTCTCCTGGTATAGGTACTATGAAGATTAAAACTTCATTATCGAACAGCAGTGTCCCTCAAATGCAAAACATGTGATGTTTACTCACAGTTGCCCTGATAACCATCTTTTTTTTTTTCACAATAATGAGGAAATATATTCACTATGGATCTGTATTGAAATGATATCAGACTTCTAAATCATTTCATAGCATGCATTTTTAAAGTAGGTTTTTATTAAAGGTGCCATGTAATGGTCATATTTCAGATCTATTTTGATTATTTTAGTATTTGTCTGCAAATTATAGAGAGTTCTCCAAATAGTTCCAATTTACGGGAAATTGAATTATGAGAATAATTTCTAACTAATACTCATTAAGAACTGACATTCCTTTTAAGATATTTTAAATTTTGTAATTATAAGAAACTCTGCTATAATTTTAAATGATTTCAGTTATTGGTATTTAAAAACAACAACAACAACCCTAAGATCACAGAATCAAGGAATGTTAAGGGCCATGTGAAAGCTACATGGCAATACTGAGTAGAATACTAGAACTTGGAGTCAGGAAGGCTTGAGATCCTCTGGGTGACTGGGTAAATCATGTAATCTCTTTGAGTTTCCGTTTTTTCATTTGTAAAATGGGAATAGCAATACTTTCATTGAGACATTGTACAGAGATGAATCGTCCTGACTCCAGGGCTGGCACTATTCTCTGTGTCACATAGCTGCCCACAATAGATGTAGAGTACTTTGTAAATCTTAGGGAGCTATGTATGAACTTTACCAGAACAATTTCCATTAGTTTGGGACTATATGTCTTCTGAGCTGCCTCCATCACATGGAGAAATACTTCATTTGTAGGGAGAACCACTATCATTTGTAGAATCATCAGGCTTCTTTCTCAAGGATTGTTTGTGACATCTATCTTTCTATGGGATATTCTGTCAAGGGTTGTAGCTGGCTTTTCAGATGATTAATTCTGCTGTGAGAAATATAATGTGGTGATAGGAGAAAAGGGAGGAAATAAGCTTTTATACAGTATCTATGATGTACCGGGCATTGTGCTAAGTCCTCTTTATAAATATTATTTCAGTTGATCCTCACAAAACTCTTTGAGGTTTTTGTAATTATACAGTCATTTTTTAGTCATGCCCGACTCTGTTACCCTGTTAACAAATATATTGAAGTGTTTTGCCATTTTCTTCTCTAGCTAATTTTATAGAAAAGGAAACTGAGGCAAAAAGGGATTAAATTACTTACCCAGAGTTACCTTGTTGGAGAAGAAATTGTCACTTACGCCTTGAGTTTGAAGACAAAGCTCTAAGGAGTCTCTTGAATCGTTGTAGTTTGACATGATCACAGGCTTTGCAGGTAACACCCTCCTCCTTCAGTTCAGTAGGGTTTGCTTCTTTCTTCCCATATTGAAGTAATTATTTCAGTGGTCCTAGAAATAACTGATCCTCCAGTTGTTTGCTAGCTATCTTCAATTCTTTGATGCCTATGTTTCTTAATCATTCAATCATTCTTTGATCTTCTTTAGTCTGGGCAAGTTCAAAAGTATTAACCAAGATATTGCCCCTGATGATCCCTGTACTGTGGTTAATTAGGTAGTTTGCCAAGAACTACTGATCTTGCTAAACTTGCCACTGTTCATCCTTTTCATGAGACTATTTAGCATTGTTCTTGTCTTCTTTTTAGTCCTACAAGATTGAATTTGTGCAGTAAAAGTTGGCTTACTTAGCTCATTACTGTTAAGTGTAATGGAGAAGAAAAATTGTCATGGTTAGTCTAGCATCTTCAAGATAGGGAATACTTATTTACCAGATTAAAGTTTGGTTCAATATATAGTTTAGTTTACCATTTTCAGGAAGTAAAAGCACTTGATAGACATGACTACATTCTTTTCATATAGTGGAGTCCTATCATACAGGAGTTAAATCAGTGTATAAGTTGAAAATTCTGCATAAATTAAAATAACCCTGAAAATTACTTACTTTATCTAGAAGAACACTATCTGATAGCAGTAGTCAATAAAAACAGCCAAGAGTGTCTTTTCTAAAATGTCAACTTCTCTTTTGGGAAAGTAGATGGATCTGAAATGGTTGCTATAGAAATGGATTTACCCAGACTAAAGAAGATCAGAGGTTGATTGAATGACTAAGAAACATGGCATCAAAAAATGGAGGATAGCTGGCAAACTTAAAGAAACTCTTGAATAATGTGAGAATTGGAAGGAATTTCATTGGCAATTTAGTTCAGCTTATCCAAAAAATCCCCAGTATGACATGTCAAACAAATGCTCAGCCTTTATTTGGAGAATTCCAGGAAGGGCAATTCTAACTTTTAAGAATTTATTTATTAATAGATCTAAATATTCATATTCTCTCTCTGTCTCTCCCCTTCCACCCCTGTGTGTGTGTGTGTGTGTGTGTGTATTTCATTTTCCATTGCACTTTGTTTTGCCTTTTTGGGGCCAAACACATGTCCTATACTTGACAGTCCTTCAAATACTTGAAAATAGCTATCAGCTCTCCTCTTTCCTCCCCCTCACCACTGTGTCTTCCCTTTTCCTTGTTAGGAAACTTGTTCCTTGTTAGAACTTGTTAGTTCTTTCACAAATCTTCATATCATCCTTCACATTCTGGTTGTCCCCCTCTGCCCATTCTTCAATTTACCGATGTCCTTAAACCAGAATTGAACATAGTTTTCCAGATGAAGTCTGATGAGGACACTCAGTAGTTGAATTATCACTTCTCTTTTTGTGGAACTTATGCCCCCCTTTTTTCTTTTTCATTTTAAAATTTTTGTTTACATTTTATATTTTATTTTTTGGGTTATATATGTATATTCTTTTTTTTAAAAACACATTTTCCATATAAGTCATATTGGGAGAGAACAATCAGAACAATAGGGAAAAATCATGAAATTAAAAAAAAAAAGAAAAAAAAGGTGAAACTAGTATGTGTTGATCCACATTCAGTCTGTAGTCTTTCTGCATACAGATAGGGTTTTCCAAAGTTTTTTGGGATTTCTTTGGATCACTGGATTGCTGAGAAGAACCAAATCTACCATATTTGATCATCACACAATCTTGTTGCTGTGTACAGTGTTTTCCTGGTTCTTTTTGCTTCACTCAGCATCAGTTCATGTAAATCTTTCCAGGCTTTCCTAAAATCAACTTGTTAATCATTTTTATAGAACATTAATATTCCATTACTTTCATCTGCTGTGACTTATTCAGCCATTCCTCAATTGATGACTTATACCTCTTTTAAAAAAAAAATTAATGCCCCTTTTTAATGTAGACTAGGATTGCATTTGCCTTTTTGCCCTCTGCATCACAATACTGAACTTACAATCTACTTAACTCCCAGATGTTTTTCAGAACACTTGTACTCTAACCATGCCTTTCTTACCATGTACTTAAGAAATGGTTCTTTTTTGGAACCAAAATGCAAGACTTCCTGTTTATTCCTATTCAGTTTCTTTTTATTAGGTTCAATTCAATACTTGAACATTTCCAGATCCTTTTTGTGTCTTGATCTAGTCATCCCAATGTGAATATCCCTTTAATTGTTATCTGCTATATTTGATGAACATACCAGCTATATCTTTATCCAAAGGCATAGTTTAGATTGAAATTTTATTTTTAGTTCCTATTATAGTCATGCAAATGAACTGCTGACTTTCAATTCCAATAGAACAAAAATAAAAACAGACAAAGATTTAGTTGGTAAAAGTGATGTTTGAGAAGAAGAATCTGAGGTGATTATGTGATTGTATGACTATTCTTTCAATTTCACCATGCAATTAGAGAGGACACAAGCACAAGGAAATCAAAGGAAAAATACCAGGGGTCTGCTAGTCTTCTCATTAGTTCTACCACCCTAAACAGAATGAATAGACACTTATAGGTATGATGATGCTCTTCTAGAACCTCTCACTTCAAGTGCCAAGATACTCAAACTATGAGGGTAAATGAGAACTGAGATTGACAAAAGAAATAGTACATTTGGGTCTCTTTTCTTTGATTCAGAAGCTTATGCTTATCAAGTCAAATAGTGTTCTAGGACTGTTTAAATCTTCTCCCCAATTCTCCTTCCCTCTCACTTCTGTGCCCCCCCCCTTTCTCCTCTTTTCTTTTCCCTTCCTTTTTTCTTTCCCTTCTTAGCACTTTTCCCTCCTTTCTTTCTCCTTTCCCCCCTCTTTTCCTTCCACTTTCCCCACTTTTCTCTGACTCTCAAATACCTATATTTGAATACCTGTAAGTCAAATGTGGGTACATTTTTTATTTCATTGTAATACCCTTTTAAGCTGGCTAAGAGATGGAATTACTTAGCAAGAGAAAAGATCGAGGTGAAGTAACCAAATCAGACTTTCCTTTTCAGAACTGTTGCAAAAAGCATTCCACTCTGCTTCTTTGCTTTAAAATTCTATTTGCTAGGTTTATCATTTTATAAGTCACTTCAATTAAATAGATTAGACAGCCATGCATTTAAAGAGGAATGCTGAATCAAAGTTTATATACTGTATAATTTTGCCAGCCACTAGCCGTCTTTTCTGCTTTTAGACATTTTAAATCCTTAGTCTTTGAGGGAAAGATTAAAAATAAAAGTTGCAGAAGCAATATGCTCCATCTACAGGAGCTCTTAGAGAAGAAATTTAGAATATTTTTAGCTGGCAGATTGTTTATTATGCAAATCCATTTAAAATATCACTTGGCCGAATTTCTGTGACCCTTATAAGAGAATTAGAAATCTGAACAGTGCCAAGCACTAAAGTATCTAGATAGCATCCAATCCTTTCCCATTAAGTATGAGCAAACAATGTTTTATTTTTTATTTGTCAAGCTTCCAATTTGATTAATAAGTACATAAAATAAAAATACAGAAATAATATGCATTGGGGGAAAATTTAGCTGAAGTTTTCTAGATAATACATTACTGCTCTTTCACTTTGAATCTTTAGGCTTGTCCACAAAAGTAATTAGCATTAGAGACCATACCTCACCTTAACCTTTTTGGAAACCATTATTCTCATCTTGATTCTTCTAAATCTTGTGATCTTTGCAGAAAAGCAGTATAATTGCAGCTCTTTCATAGTGATCCTTTTCAGTGTTGCCTCTGTTTTGCATAATTTGAGTTGATCGACCACAATCTCAGAGAAGTCATCTTCTTTTTTGTTCTATTTTCTAAGCTAAGCATTCCTTGTTACGTAGAAATTCCCTGAGTCATAATTAGAAAGCCATCTCTGGTCCTTTCCTCCCATTTTTAACATTAGGTAAGTCCATTCATGTTAGATTAATAGCTCGAACCTTATTTTATTTTTATTTTGTTTCTTCATTTTTCTTTTTGAGGCAGAGAGATCTTTTGCTTGTAAAAATCAGTTTAGTTCTCGTTTAAAAAACAGAATGAAAGGGTGGTTTTTTGTTTGACAGATTTATGTATTCTCTTCATGGAAGAAGTAGTAACAAACTATATCTCTTTATTCCTTTTTACTCCCCTCCTTCCCACAAAATAAAAGACCTTTCATATTGACTATTTGATGACAATACGATCTAGAACAATATAGTACATATGGGACTAGTGTTATGTTAAGCTGGGAATACCAAAAAGAAAAAAAAAAAAGGCAAGCCCCACTGTCTAGGAGCTTGCAGTCTAAGGAGGGAAGAGAAAGACTATACAAGAAAGGAAGCTAAAACAGGGCTGAGGGTACTACTGATGTGTGAGTACCAAAGCTGAAATAATCTCCTTAAAGATGAATTTTTTGGTGATGAGCTTATCCATGAGGAGGGGGAGGGTCTAATAATGATGATGCAGTTCAAACTATTGATAACACTTTCTTATTGATATTTGTCTTTTCCAATTCATTTCAACATTTAAGTGCTTACTCTCTACAAAGCTCTATGCTAGACCTTGAAGATATATAAAAAGTGACATAATCCCTACATTGCAAAAGTTTATATTACACTGTGGTTGAGTTGGAGTGGGAGGAGAAATACAGCTAGTGGTAGAGGGATGGATATAAATGTAATTATATGGGTATGATTAGGGCAAAAGGATTTCTGATATAAGACACTTTGAACAGGGAGAGAACACCTTGTGAAGGGCTGAGGGAAGACATTCCTACAGAGGGAGTAGGTTGCGTCTGAGTTGGGCTTTGAAGAAAGAAAAGTATTCTGAAATGTCAAGATACTAGGGGAGTACATTCCAGGCATGAGAGTGACAGCCTGTGCAAACACACTGAGGCAGGTGGTGCATGTTTAATTCAGAGTACAAGGCACAGTCCAGGTCGGCTAGAACATAGAGTATGTGAAAAGGGGAAAAGTGAGAGAAAGCTAGAAGGGAGGGATGGAGTCAGTGTGTGAAGCACCCTCAATGCCAAGCTGAGGAGTCTGAGATGGTGTTGTTTTAGGCAAGGGAGAGTCATTAAAGAGGACTGGAAGAGAAAGTCGGGCAATTCAGAAGCAAAACAACATTGACAGCTGGGTAATTTTGATAGATTGAAAAGATTTGAGCCTGAAAACTGGGAGACTTTAGAAGGACATTAGAGCCTTAGGTATGAGGTCATAAAGGACTGAACTTGGATGGTTTATGACACTGTGATTGGAAGGTGTGGAGGAGACAATAGAGATATTGTGGCAGAATCAGTAACTTAAACTGTCTTTGTGTAGATCATTCAAGTTTAGGCAACAAGCAAGAAGAACTCAAGAATCTAATGAAAAGAGGCAAGTTTGATCCTCCCAAGTATCACTGAAACTTGGTGGGATAAAATCTTTGAGGGAATTTGTCTTTGGATGGCTATAACTTCATTAAAAGAAGTAGGATATGTAAAAAAAGAATGGTGGAATAGCTATGATTATTTATTAAGAAAAGACTCCAAGGACTTGTGAAATAAGTGTAATGTGGAGTACATTTGGGTAAAGTTCATTTAAAGCAGAGAAAGTAGTGATTTGGTATTTTGTTTTTGGAATGTATGATAAATTACCCTAGCCAGAAAGAAGTAGGAGGTTGGTATACATTGTGGAGTTGGCACAAATGTTTGCTACCGTAGTGAAGAGGTTCTCTGCTTGTACAAACTTCTGCCATGGAGTGTTATCCCACACAATATGGTCTAGAAATTAGGGTCTAATCTTCTGAACTTCCTTTTGAAAGGAAAGATTTGCTAAATCTGTCTTTCTCTTTTATATTCTTATCTCCAGGGGTTTGATGAAAACACTGTATTGTCAAATCACTATTCCTATGTTTTAAACGATAGTCTACAAATCCAAGTCTAATTCTCTGTCCTACCTTGTATTCTTCTTCTGGGGCCCTTGCCTTCAGGGCTAAGGATGATGAAAAGACCACCAGTGTTCCTGGGGTCTTTTGTTCTTTGTTCAAGACTTCCCAGTCCTTAGCAATACTTTTTAGGTTTTTTTTCTGGTGGTGCCATTTATGCCTTGGATGTATCACTAAATTTGGATAATAGTCATAAGGTTGAACAAGTCCCTGGGAGCTCTTCATTGCATCCTGTTCACCTAGATCAAACACTTGGCCCAGAGTAAGTGCTTTAAAATGCTTATTCCCTCCCATCCTTCTCCCTAGCCAGAATATACTGTGGCTGTGATTTTTAACTGAACTACCAATCTACTAGCTATTCAAAAAAGGAAATCATTTTTTTCTGGCATGAACAGTTCTTGATGAAATTTAGCTGGCTGTTTGTGTTCACTTTTCTTCTTTTCTAAAAACTTATAAATCATCTTTTTAATAATCTAGTATTTTACCAAGAAGGGAGGTTAAGCTTGCCATAGTACAGTTTGCACATGGTACCTTTTATCCTTCTTTCAGAATAGTGGTATTTCTGTCACTGTTCATACTTTGCAGTTAACAATTCTTTCTGAACCCCCACAATGTAATTTATCTAGCCTTGATGTCTAGCCTTAGGAGTATCTACATGATTTCTTGTGATCTCATAAGCTGTAAATGTTTTGCTCTTATGTATCAATGTAATACCATACATTTTGAAGTAGTATAAAACTCCTTCTCCCTAACATTTCACCAATTTTTTATTTTCCTCTGAACTACCTTGAGTTCCTTAATAAGGAATCTCCTGCTAACAGGAGTAAAAATGCATATATTATTATTCTCTACAGAAGAGAAATAATACAAATCTTTGATACAGAGACCCTTCTCATCAGGTTGCATTCTAGTGGTGTACTCACAATGGTACTAGGCATTAAATAGAACTTAGAACTCATGGGGAGTTTACTTTCTAATGGGGGAGTGACTCCCACTAAAGTCCAAAGTCAATTAGAAAATCCTGTTTTTAAAAGTTCTTCATAACCTGGCCCCTTTCTACTTTTGTTACACCTTACTCCTCTCCATATAGTCTATGAACTAGTGACACTGACCTGTTTCTTGTTTCCCCCACAAGACATCTTATTTCTCATTCATTTCCAAGGATTTTCACTCACTCTTCCTCAAGTCTGGTATTCTCTTCATCCTCCTCCTCTTATGCCTTCTAACTTCTCTTGTTTCCTTTAAATCTCAGAAAAAAGTCTCATTTTTTATAAGAAGCATTTTCCAAGTCCCCTTATTATTGAGATTACTTTCAACTTATCCTATTTATATCTTATTTTACACATGCTTGCTTACGTTCTCTGTTAGATTGTGAACTCTTTGAGATTGTATGAACCAGTTTTGCCTTTCTTTGTATTTCCAGAATTACATAGTAGATACTTAATACATAGTAGGTGTACATAGTACATAGTAGGTGCTTAATACATACTTGTTGACTATCAAAATCAATATGTGTGGAAAAACTGTAAAACATTATGAGGACTACTAAAGATCAGAAATAAGCTAAAGCTGCTGCAGAAAGCTAAGAACTACAAAAAAGGGTCTTTAAAAATGCTATTTGAGAAAAAAGAAACAAATTTTTGTTTAGGACCTTTGCTTGAAATGGAAAGGATTATAGTAACTTACATCAAAGAGCATACAGAACTGGTCAGTTCTTTTTTATTTTTTTTTTTGTGCATGTGGGAAAGACAATAACTTTTGGAGAGAAAAGGACAGAACAAAAATGACTGCTAAGAAATTGATACTCCCACTTTGATGGATGTGGCTCTTTTCAACAAAGAATGATTCAGGTCAATTCCAATGGATTTGTGATGGAGAGAGCCATCTGCTCCAGAGAAAGGATTATGGAGACTGACTGTGGAACACAACATAGTATTTTCACCTTTTGGTGGTTGTTTGCTTGCTTTTTTCCCCTTGTTTTTTTCCCCTTTTTGATGTGATATTTTCTTGTGCAGCATGATAATTGTGGAAATATATATAGAAGAATTGCACATGTTTAACATATTGGATTGTTTGCTTCTGGGAGGGTAGGAGGAAGGGAGGGAGAAAAACTTGGAACACAAGATTTTGCAAGGATGAATATTGAAAACCACCTTTACATATATTTTGAAAATTAAAATTTATTATTAAAAAAAGAAAAAAAGAAATTGGTACTCAAGATAGATTATGGGAAGACTTATATGAATTGATGCAAAGTGAAGTGAGCAGAACCAGGAGAACATTGTACATAGCAATAACAATATCGTATCAATGATCAACTGTGAGGGACTTAGCTATTCTGATTAATACAGACCGTTCTGGAAGACTCATGATGAATAATGGTATCCACTTCCAAAGGGAGAACTGATGAACTCCAAGTAACAAGTGTAGCGTATTTCTTTTCTTCTTTCCTTCCTTCCTCTCTCCTCCCTCCCTTCCTCACTCTCTTTCCTTCTCTTCTTTTTCTATCCCTCCCTTTTTTCTTCCCTTCCTCCTTTCCTTCCTTTTTTCCTTTCTCCTTCCCTCCCTCTTTCCCTCCTTTTTTTCCTTTATATTTTTGAAAAGTATTTTCCTTTTCCAATTACATGCAATGATAGTTTTCAACATTCATTTTTGTATGATTTTGAGTTCCAAATTTTTCTCCCTCCATTTCTTACCTCCCCTCTCCTCAGTACAGCAAGAAATCTGATTGATATAGTTATGCATAAAAGTCATTTTAACATATTTCTATATAAGTCATGTTGTAAAAGAAAAATCAGAACAAATAGGAAAAACCATTAGAAAGAAAAAGCAAACAAACAAAAAATATGCTTCATTCTGGAGTCTCCATGGTTATCCCTCTGGATACGGATAGCATTTTCTATCCCAAATTTGTTGAAATTGTGTTTAGTCATTGTACTGCTGAGAAGAACTAAATCTATCATAGTTGGTCATCAAACAGTTTTGCTGTGATTGTGAACAGTGTTCTCCTGGTTTTGTTCACTTCACTCAGCATCAGTTCATCTAAGCTTTTCCAGGCTTTTCTGAAATCAACCTGCTCATCATTTCTTATAGAACAATAATAATTCATTTCAGTTTCTCTTTCCAAAGCATTCCCAGAGAACTTGACAATATTTAGCCCTGACATGTAATTTCATCAGTATAGTGAGTTTTCAGTAAGGAAATTTCTTCTACCAGTACAGAGTGCCAGCTGTTCAGTGATGTATACAGTCTTAGAGAATTACCTTAAGGAAGTTAAATATTAAGTGAATTGCTCATGATCATTGTCATTCTATGTCAGAGGCAGGTCTTGAACCCAGATCCGTGTTGAATCTCACACTGGCTCTCAGTCTACCTTGCTATGCTCCATTAGAATGTAAATCTCTTAAGGATGCCCCTTCTGTATCTTCAGTGTTTATCACAGTGCCTGACATATAGTGAGTATTTAATAAATGTTTGTTAGCTGATTTCTATATTGTTTAACAGGATAGACTTTTTTGTAATACTCTAATTGAAATTTCCATGGTTTTTTCCTGATGAGCATTATCAGATAAGAAGGGTAGTAGATATCTAAAATGGATGCTAGTCAATTGAAATTAATATATGACCTGTCTTCCTGTCATCCTGTCACTCTCTACCACTTTTTATAGAAATGTTGAGGATTTTACAGAAAAAGAAAAATCATATTTTAAATTTTGATATCAATTGAGACATATCCATGAAATTCAGAATGAAGACCATCATTATGAATTATCTTTGCTTTTCTCCCATTTAATCTGATTTTTACTTTCATGTTCAAAAATACTTTAGGGCTAAATGATATCCTATTAAATAGTGGTTTTAAACAAAATTACAATGTAATAAATTTGTAGGGAATGTTAGACCAGGTACATAACACATTATATAGTTTGGATTTTTGCCTTTTCTCTGTTGTGGTTTCTTAGAATTGGAACAAAGAAGAAACCACAAATGAAATAAAGTAATGGATTATAGTACATTACAAGGATAGCCAAGTTTTTTGGGTCAATATCAGTTCCATAAGGACTTCTCTACAGAATGTTTATACTAAAATCCAAAAAAGCTTTGTGTACCAAAAGAACTGAGAATGGAAATGGATAAATTAAATGATTGTCTAATTAATGACACAAAAATTGAGGGTGGGGAGCAAGGCTAGTGTTTCTGTGTGATGCTTAAAGGTCAAGAGAATGTATCTACAGACTCAGGCTTTGATACCTGTCTACCTAGGAAATTAAAATACATAAGAAATGCATTACCTTTAAAAAATGCAGGAAGCCAGAGGATTCTTCTTGAATAACATTGTCTCTTGGCCCTTTTAAGGGAAAGAATTCCTGTCCCTTACCATTTGTATTTTAACCATGCCATTAGTAACTAGAGCCAGTGACACCTGATTGTTTCATATTTTTCTTTGAATTCACATAGTTCCCAAATGCTTTCCTGAAGTCCCAGTGAAATTACATCTGTAAGTATAAGCAGAGCCACATATTGCCTTAGCCTTGTTCTGGGCACAGGATGTGGGACAGAAAATTTAAATTAGTTCTCTTAGGACAATATTACAGGGAGGGAAGTGAGTATAATTTAGAGAAACTTTGGCCTTTACCCTTCCCCCCCCCCCCAATGTTGTTCCTTTGTTTCTCTTACCTCTTTCTTGCCTTTTGGTAAGAGATTTGACTGATGGCACAACATAGACCAGAAGCATTAAATGATGGTTTATCTCTCTCAATTTCCTCCAACATTTTTATTTTTTTATTCTTTAATTTTTCACTCCTGAAAATTGTATAGGAAATGTGTCTCTAAAATGGATTGTCTTTTTTTTTTTTTTTTTTTTTTTTAAGAGAAGCTTTGGGAGAGAGTCTCTCCTAGGATCAAACAGCTGAACAATGCTTTCTGTTTGCTGCCTTGGCTAGGCCTTATCGACTTGTATTTAAAAGAGACAATGTTTTCACTTGGCTATCTCTCTAGGTTTGCCTAGTATTTTGTAAGAGTGCTCAGTGAAGTGTGACATCAAAGTAAATAATTAATGAGAGGCCAATAAATATAGTTATTCTCCAGTGTCCTAACAATATACGTAAGTAATTTAGGTAATTTAATTTAAATATACTTTTAATTGCCTGTTGCTCAAATAATTCTCAGGAAAAGGTAGTAATTTCATTGTCTTTTAGCATCTCTTTTAAAAAGATTATATTTTTATCTATTTAAAAATTCTTTTCCCTATAGAATTTTATTTTCAAATATTTGGGGAAATTTTCTAAATTTGGCTTTGGGGACAATAACTAGTAATAAATGCCACTTACAAATTCATTTATAACAGATTTTTTTTCTTAACTAGGATGTCTTTCTCATTTAAAAAACTTCTCTAGGGCAGGAGGGAAAGAAAAGAAAAAGAAAAAAAGAAATTTATGTAATAATTTTGTTGTATATTTAGAGGGAAAAGCAAGTTGTAGAAAATGGTTTTGCAGTTTCATGTGCAATAATCTTTTTAATGATATTGTTTATGGAAATGCTTGTTTTCTTCCATGAATTAAAAATAAAATAAATTTAAAAAACAAACTTACCAAATAATAAATCACTGTAATTGTTTTTTCCCCTCAAAAACTACCTTTTCTTCACATTTTATGCCTTATCACAATGAGTCTGCTAATTATCCATCTCAGTTATGGAACTGTTAGATTTGGTGCCATTTTTGAGCAGGCATCAGTTTTGACAGCTTGATTTTAGTAACTTTTCATAATCCTTTCTGGATGCACAGTGCCATCTGCTGCTGGTAAGCAAATGTTAATTCTGTAGTTCAATGAAAATTCTTTTTAAATCCCAACAATTCTTAAGCTGAGAAAATGAAATAGTAAAAGCCTTGAAGTTTGATAACTGATCATTTTATTCTGGATAGTAATTCAAATTCATCGGTGGCATCTAATTTAAATATGATAGCAATGATTCAAACCTCTAGTTTTTTTGTTCTAAAGTCCTATGACACCTATTTTTTGTAAGAGAACAATTCTTGACATTTTATTGGCTTATTTTATTCTCTTAAGTCTTCTTTCTTAACAATTCTCTATACTTACAAACCCCTGCATTCCAGGATCTGTATCTTATATGCACATGCTTTCTAACACCTAGCATAGTTTTGGGTGTGCAATAAGAATATGTCAGTTGATTGATTGAAATGGAAGATAGTTTTCAATATTCATTTGTAAGATTTTGAATTCCAAAATTTCCCTCCTCCTTTCCTTACATTCTCCCTCCCCAGTAAGCAATCTTATATAAGTTATAGATGCTTAATCTTTTTAATCATATTACTGTATCAGTCATGTTGTGAAAGAAAAACCAGAACAAAAGGGAAATACTATGAAAAAGGGGGGGAGGAAAATAATTTGGTTCTATCCACATTTTATCTCCATTGGAATTTTGACATAAGTATTATACAACATAACCCTTGATAAGTTTTTTGAAGTCATCAATTTAAAAAATATATAATGTTCTGGGGGCATAGTTTTGGGTTTTAGTTAGAACTATTAAGATGCATTGGAAGGCTAGTGTCTGTCATAATAATAATAATAATAATGCACATTTTTATAGTGGTTTAAGATTTTTGAAGTTCTCTCATAATTTTATTTTATAAATGTTTGTTGATTCCACTCTATTGTGCACTGCTAAGGTATCAGTAGTCATATCTTGTTCAATCTGGGTACCTTATTCTTATAGGGATAAAGTGCATTCAACAAAATGTGACCAGGACAGTATAGGATCTCAAGCTATGTTATATATAAAAATAATTTGTAGGAACTGTATATTTAGAATAGAGAAGGGAAGGCACAAACATGATAACCTTCTTCAGCTATTTGAAGAATTTTCGTGAACTTACTCTATTATAATCTTCAGATAGCCAATCTAAATGAAGAGACAGAGGTTATTAGGAGACAGATTTTTGGCTAAATATAAAAGTGGAAAAAAAAGAACTTTCCTAACAATTAGAGCAGAGCACAAATGGCTGCTGCCTCAGGAAGCAACGAAATCTTCACCATGGGGGGTGTTCTGGCAGAAGTGAAGGATCATTTGTCAGAGATTGTACCAAGAACATTCATGTGTCAAGGAGGAAGTTAAAGTAAATAAGTCATCTCTCATGCCCCTTTAAATGATAAATTTGCACATGCAAATGATTCTCTAAGGGTGCAGACATTAAATTTAGAGCAGAATTCAGCCAGCATTCATCATCATATATTGTTCAGCCATCAGTTCTTTACCTATCTGAGGAAATGGGGTTGGCAAATTCTTTTTCAGTTTATTTCTGGTGGAAATTTTTTTGAAAATTTTAGAATGTAGGTTGAATGCACTTTTAAATTTAATTAACCTGAATTATAGCATCTGTTGAATTGGAAATCCTATTTCAGCAAGCATTCATTTGTATTAAACATACTTTCAGGTTATCAGGTTACTACTTCTAGCTTTCAGTGTTAATGTTTATCTAATGTGATTTCTCTCAGTGGGGGCTATCAGAAATATGGAAACTATTGTAGCCACCAATAAAAATGGTGTCCAAAAATGAATTTCATCGTGAGCATTAAACTTGTTTGTATGAGTCCTTGGGTTTTCCTCTCTAGGATAATTCTTCTGTCCTATCCACATTACCCTCCTCTATCCCTTTCCCTGTAGTCTCAAGCTTTTGCATTCTCTGTCTGATAATAGACATCCAGTGGTCTTCTTGTTCTTTGCCTTTGGTCTATGAATACCACTTGGTATACTTTACACAATGAGCTACAAGCATGAAAAGCACCATATTTTTGCTCTGTGGCAACATTTGGATCACTAGAATATCATGAGGAATTCAAAATAGTGTAGAATAGTTGAAAAAGTTTGATCAAGAAGACTTGGGTCTTAGGCCAGTGTCTGTTGCTTGTACCTTTGTGTTGAGATGATGATATCTTTCCCTTGTATTTGTCTTGTGTATTTATTATTGTTTGCATGTTGTTTACCCCATTAAGGCATTTACCTTTGATGGCATGAAGAATTGTTTTGCCTTTTTTTTTTTTTTTTTGTATTTCTTGCAGTTTGCACAGTGCTTAGTACATAGTAAGTGCATAATAAATGCTTGTTGATTAACTGACTAACCTTGAATAAATGAGCTTTCCTCTAGGCCTAGGTCACCTCATCTATAAAGTAAGACTATTATATTAGTCAGTCTCTGAGGTCTCTTCCAGTTCTCATATTTTATGATTCTATTTATTGGGCTTAGGAATCTGAATGACTTTCAGTTTAAAGATCAAGTTACCCACAGCAGTAACATTAAGCTCAGAGAGATCCCCTAATGGGACTTGTATTCCTCCAGGCCTTAATATATTTGCCTGAAGATTGCAGTCATCAAACAAAATGTTTCACTAGAATCAATTCAGAATTTAACTGTAACTTTACTTCCATTTAAAATCTGTAACCCCAATTACCCTGTCTGGTGCCTTTTAAAAAAAGTTAGAGCTGAACAAGTAATTACCAAAACAGCTCTGTATAAATTCTGGTTGAGTAACTAAATTTGGAGGAAATAGAAATTGCCTTATGACTTGAATATCAAAATCCCCAGAAAAAAATAGCTTTCCCCCCTCTCTTAATGTCAAATATTTTCTTATTTATTTCATCTGAATCTGAATTTGTGAGCCTCTTAAACACTGCGGTAAACTTTTACAGGTTAGAGTATCTCTGCAACCACTTTTTTTTTTCCTTCTAGAAGTTGTGTTTCAAATTTATACCAAAGGAAATTGGGCTTGTTCATATCAGAGCGGATTCACAGGCCTTTACAAATCCTGTGGACTCATTTAACCCAGACACCCAGACACACCAACTAACAATCCAAAAGAAACAGTTAGTCTTAAAATTACATCTTTTAAAGGGTAAGAGCTTTGTTTAAAAGCCAAAAAAAAAGGCTAGAACTTTTACATTTCTGCTCTTAAGATGATTCTTTCTACAAAGTTGCACCACCATGATTCAGAATTTTGAAACAATTAGTAAATTTTATAGGCCAGCATTTTTAAGACTGACCTAATCCATTTTTTCTGCTTACAAGTAGGCAGAACTACTCTTGAGACATTCCTTTTAAATGGATATTCATCATTTTTCTTTAAAATTTCTAGATAAAGAGAGAGACTTATTTCAGAATTTAACAGTCGTTACAGCTCTCCTGGAATCTTCTTGGATCTAGAAAGAATAAATTACAGTGGTTTTTTTCTTATGCAAAGATGAAAGAGTGCTGCATCCAGGACAGGGTAGACTGTCAAAAATGACCTTTCTCCAATAAGATTTTTCATCCAGTACGACTAGCCAGTCTTTTTGTGTGTGTGTCTGTGTGTGTGTGTGTGTGTGTGTGTTCTTTCTTATTCCAGCTCATTGTTTTATCCTTAATTTATTGTTACAGTTTCAAATTGCGGGATGTCTAGAACACCCACTAGTCTAAACAAATGCTGTATTCCATGCAAAGTGGTTATAAAACTACTCCATACTGTGTAAATAAGTCTGTTTCTAGAACCTTATTTTATACTGTCTAGTAACTTGTATGCTACATATCTTCCCGTGACCTAAATCTCAAAAACATCCATATTGTTTCAGTCTGTTCAGTTTATTCTTTCTTTGAGTCAATTGAGAAAGGCAGCATTTTGTAGAGTGACACACTAAGTATTCTGATCCCTCTCCCTCACCTTGCTATCTGTGTGACCTTGATTAAGCAACTCTTTTAAGTCTTCTAAGTATCAATTTCTCTCTCTTTTTTTTTTTTTTTTTTTGCACATGTAAAAAAATGCTTATGATGAGATCAGGATAAGCAATTCCTAGTTTGAAATAAATACGTGACATTCACAACGGCCATTCTCTTTGCCAAAAGATAGATTTATTTAGGAGAAGTTACAGAGAAAAATGAAGAGGTAAAAATAGGTATCAGGAGCGGCCAGTATGAAGTGGATTTGGGAGAGCAATAGGGTTCCCAAGAAAAGGAGTATGGAAGAATACATTAGAGGAATATGCCATGAGGTCTGAATGTGCCATTGATTGATTGGCAGCTAGCTCAATAGAGGAATGTAGCAGATTAACTAGAATTAGCTGTATAGTTAGGAGAAAAACACCATTGAAGGGGGAGAGTTCTTGTCAAATAATGAGAATCCAGTCTATCAAAATTCAAGGACCCAAAGTTACTACAATATTTTGTAGAATATGGAGTTTAGAAGCTACTTCAGGGGTCACCAATATTTGCACACACCTGAATAGGAATTTTTCTATAATTTACCATAAAAGGGGTTTTCTGACCTCTGATGGTAGACTCTAGCAACAAGAAACCAACTGCCTTCGGATTTCTGTTCCTGGAGGGCTTAAGTTGTTAATAAATTTTTTTTTTCTTCCTGATACTCAACCAAAACTTGCTTCCTGGCAATTCCCACTCAGTAGCAAGCAGAACAAGCGGAAGTCTTCCATATGACAAAACTTCAAATATTGAAGACAACTGTTAGCTCCTTCTTATGTCTTTTCCAAGTTTAAATATTCTTAATTCCTTCATGTGAATCTCAGACAGCATGAGTGTAAGTAAGTCTGCTCACTGTCATGGCTACTGTCCTCTGGGTGTTCTTCATCTTATCAGTTTTTTTATTTAAATGTGATACCCAGTCCCAAAGAAGAATTATGAGAAGACGCCTTCTTCTACTCCTTCCCTAGTGGGGAACTTTCTAGGGGTGGCCCATTGCATGTAATTTTCAAAATTATTTCAGTGCATTGATTGGATTTGCTGATTTTTTTTTAAATTTTCTTTTTTCTTTTTTCTTCTTTTTTTAAATAAGGGAGGAATCAATGTGAAAAACAAATGATACCTGCAAACAATTCTTTAACATTAAAATGTGTTGGCTAGGCTCGAATGCAATATTCAAGATATGTTCTGACTGGGGCTGAGTACAGCACACCTGTCACCTCCCTCCCTATTTAAGAAACCTCTCTTAATATGGTCTAAGATGATGCTGGCTTTTTTTTTTTTTTTTTTTTTTTTTGATAGAAACCTTTTGATTCATATTGAGTATATAGTCTACCTTAAAACCCAGATTTTTTTTTTTTCCTGAGGCAATTGGAGTTAAGTGACTTGCCCAGAGTCACACACCAGGAAGTGTTAAGTATCTGAGACCAAATTTGAACTCAGCTCTTCCTGACTTCAGGGCTAGTGCTCTATCCACTGTGCCACCTAGCTGCCCCAAGTCCAGATCTTTTAAAGATAATTTATCAGTCATGTCTTCCTGCTCTCAGAATAATAGAATTTAAGAATTGGGACTTCAACAGCCATACACAAAAGAAATTCCCATCACAAAATGATATTATATAATATTTAAATTACACAAATAAAATTATATATAAATTATATGTAATGTATTATCATAATATAAAAATATAAATTATGTATAAGTTAGATATATGTAAAATATATTCATATTTGAATAATATTAAATATATAAGAGCTAGCTTTATACAGCTTTTTAAAGTTTGCAAATTACTTAACACATATTATCTCCCTTTATCCTCACAATAACCTTGGGAAATAGGTGTTATTTTTGTAAATGAGGAAATAAAAAGCAGGCAGAGAGTTGATGACTTTTTCAGGTCATACATCTACCTATATCTAAGACCACATTTGAATTCAGGTCTTCCAAACTCTAGGTTTTGTGGTCTGTGCATTGCAGCAGTTAACTACCTCTAGCTCCTCAACAAGGTAGTATTGAGCTTCTTATTGACTATTTCCAAGAAAGGGAAACTCACCACATTTTCAAGAGGCAGGTTATTTCAATTTTGAACTCTTTAATTTTTAAAAGTTTTTCCTGACCAATTCCAATAGACTTATGATGGAGAGAGCTATATGCATCCAGAGAGAGAAGACTGAATGTGGAGTACAACATAGTATTTTCACCTTTGTTGTTGTTGTTGTTTGCTTGCTTTTTTTCCCTTTGTCATTTCCCATTCTCCTCTTTTGATCTGATTTTTCTTGTGCAGAATGATAAATGTGGAAATATATTTAGAAGAATTGCACATGTTTAACCCATATTGGATTATTTGCTGTTTAGGGGAAGGAAGAGAGAGGGAAAAAATTTGGAAGCTAGGGTTTTATGAGAGTAAATGTTGAAAACTATCTTTGCATGTATTTAAAAATTTTTTAAAATTGCTATTATAATTAAGTACAATTAATTATAATTAAAAAAAGACTTTTCCTGACATCAAACCTTAATTAGCTTTTTTCCTTCTGATTCTGTTCTCTAGAGCCACTCATGAGTCTAATCCTTTTTGTGTGTGATAATTTGCTAGATATCTTAAGATAGCTTTTGTGTCTACCGTGAGTTTTCTGCTCTTCATTGTTAATATACCCATTTCTCAACTGATTCTCATATGCCATAGGCTCAAGCCAATGTCTCAGGACATTCAATCAGCTTATCTATTTCCTTCTTTAGCCAGGACACCTAGAGTTAAACATACTATTCCAGATGAGTTCTAAGTAGAACAGAGTCTAGAGTGGGATTTATTCTGCTAATGCCTGCTAATTTTTTTAGACCAATATTGATGAAGAACAAATCCTAGATATACAAAGGTTTTTAGAAAGAAAGTCAGTTCACAAAGGAGAGAGTTAGAAAAAAGTGTGATTCCCTCCTTAAGTCTCTTGAGATTTGTATTATACAGAGTTCAAACAAGGATGTAAGAACAAGTATTTGGTTGCCTAGTATGTAGGTAGTAAGCAGTTTCTAGAAAAGTATAATTTCCAGGTAAGATTGCTTGAGATGTGAATTAGCAAGTAAAAGTTAACATTCAATAAAATTTGAGGGATGTCAAAACATAATCTTTTGGAGAATGAAGACAAGCCTTTTCAGTAAATCTAAGACTACCAAAACAAATTTTTTGAGTTGCCCCAAAACTTGGGTTGACCTAAAATAAGACTTGGGTGGAAGTCTAAGCATTGCTTGCAGCCAACTTCCCTGGAAAGTCTTAGATTCCAGCATTGCCTAAGTAAGTTTTGGGTTAGACAGTTTCTAGTTACATAAAGCTAGATTCAAACAAAATTAACAAATAATAAAGTATTTTCACCAAACCTAGCTTTCCACCATATCGTGATTTTTCTTTTTCTTGTGAAGCTGATTTTTTTTAACTTGAGCATAAGATAATTAGATTTTTTTCAGTTAAATTTCATCCTATTAGTTTTAATATATCCTTGCCTATCATGATCTTTTTTGGAGCCTGACTGTCTTTCAGTGTATTAGCTATCCACGTACCTCCCCCCTCGCCAGATTTGTTTTATTTGCAGATGTCCTGAGGATTCAATTAATGGCTTTTTCCTAATTATTGATAGTTATTAAGTAGCAGGACCAAGCAGAGATCCTCAGGATCTTCAACTGGAGGACCACAAAATAGATAGTGAGCCATTAACATCTCTTTGTGATCTGTAATCATCAACCAATTATGAATCTGTCTCATTATACTGTCAGCTAATCCATGTCTCTTGTTTCCCGCAAAAATAGTCTGAGAAATCTTACCAAAAACTTTATTAAGTATGCAATGTTTTCAGAATTCCTCTTATGTTATTAGTTCAAAAAAGAAAATAAAGTTAGTTTGGCATGACCTTTCTTGAAGATATGCTAGTTCTTTGTAAACACTGTTTCCATTGCTTCCTTTTCTCAATTTTTGGCAACAGTTTCCTTAATAATCCAAAATTTTCCCAGGAAAGGAGATCAAACCTACAAGGAAGAAAAGAAAAGAGGTATAGCTTTGAACATATTGTGTAGTATTCATTATATAGGCTTTTTTGAAGTGGAAATTTATTGCCTTATATTTTGAATCTGCTCTATTTTTTAATCTGTTGTGCACATGGTCATGTTTTTTTTTTTTTTTCCTATTTTGCATTTAAGTTTAAATAAATTTTTTAAAAAAGAAGAAAAAGAAAGAAAGGTCAAGTTCACTGGCCTATAGTTTGTAAACTGAACTCTTACTTTTTTTTTTTTAAACTTGGACACTGTTTGCCATTCTTCAGTCCTATGATACTTCATTTTCCATGGTTTTTCCAGTTTTACTAGAGTTTCTCAGTGCTCATCACTGCCAGTTCTTTTAGGACTTGACGATGTGGGAAATCTAGGTCAGGTAGCTTGAATTCATCAAGAGCATCTAAGGGCTGCTTTATTATGTTCTTATTTATCTTGAGCATTAACTTCTAATTAATCACTTTTGTTCTGTTATTTCCAGTGTAAAGGTCATTTTTTTTTGGCCAAGAAAAAAGCAACAAAATAAGATTAGTTCTGTTTTCTCTCTGCTGGGATCAGTTATGCAAAGGTTCTGTCATTTCTCTAATCCATTCTCTGTCTCTGTCTCTGTCTCTCTGTCTCTGTCTCTCCCTTTCTTCTTCTCTTCCTCTCTCCTTCTCCTTCCCCCTCTCTCCCTCTCTTCCTTTCCCTCCTTCCCTCTCCTTCTCTCTCTCTCTCTCTCTCTCTCTCTCTCTCTCTCTCTCTCTCTCTCTCTCTCTCTCTCTTCCCCCCACCTAATTCTTAGCTCATTGTGAACTTTAGCACTTCTGACACAATTGTTATAGTTCAGTAGACGAATTCTGTTTTTTTCTTTTCATTGGATTTTTTTCTTTGTGTCTTCATAATTTCATTCTTGAGCATATTCCATCCCTCCAAATCTAATTTCCTTGGAAGCTTTTTAATCCACGGGAGCCTTTTTTTTTTCTTGAACTCAATGGAATCTACTTTCCTGAAATCTCAAGTGCATGTCAGGCTATTTCTGGATTTCCTCTTTTCCTATTAAAATTTTAGGATGGAGTAGTCAGTTTCTCCCAAAGTTTACATCATTTTCACCCCAGCATTTTTTCCTTCCATAATTTTTCTCATACCTTTGATGTTCCATTTATAAAGTCAAAGTGTTTACTCTTGTCATCATCATTAAATTTCTGCTTATTAGATTGGGCTCAGTGTTATAGTCTTTTCACATTTCTTTGGATTCTGACTCTCTCATCCAGTGTGTTAGCTAATCCTTCCAGGTGTGAATTTTCTCCCTGTTTGATGATTGGGCCATCTCTGTCTTTAGCAAAGTCAGTGATACAGAATACTAAACAGAATCCTAAAATTACAGATAGTGTTGAAGAAAATCTTAGAATTCATGCAGTCAGACTTGCTTATTTTTCAAATGAAATGTCTGTACAAATGTAACAGGCATTTATAGTCCATAGTAGACAATAAGCTCTAAACCTCCAAGTATAGTAGATAAGCTTTCCTTGTTCTTTCATAAATTAGAGTAATAGAATATTATTTAATCTCAGATAATATCATAAATCAGAATTGGAAGGAGTTTTAAGTTTAAAGTCATCTTGTCCAATCCTTATCTGAAAAGAACCCTTGCCTCCAATTAATTGCCTAACTCCTGATTTTAAAGCTCAAGGTTGGGATGTTTAATTTCTAAGATAGTCTAAGACAGCAAAACCATGTTATGAAATTTTCCCTTAGAGTAAGCTTAAACATGTTTCTCTGTTACATCTATCAATTATTCCTCATTCTGTTCTTTAGGGCCAAGCAAAATAAGCCTGATAACATTTCCACATTGCAGCTTTTCAGATACTTGACAGTAATTATAATGTTTCTCCTAAGACTCCTTTAGGCTAAATATGCCATGTCTTCTCATTTAATTGTTGTATGCTATGATATAAAGTCCCTTCTAGATATTTCACCACTATCCTTAATGATGTGCAGCACTAAGCACAGTATTCAAAATGGTGATGGACCAAAATAGATCACTTTAGGTCTATCACTGTGTTGCTTCTGGATACTATACTTCTGTTAATGGACCATAGAATCATGGGATCATGACTCTATATAGAGCTGAGAGAATCTGTAAAGAACATATAGTTAATTTGTCTTATTTTAGAGTTAGAAATTGAGATCCAGAGAGAGAAAGCACCTTTCCTAAAGTTATATAGGTAAAGTGGTAGAGTCATGATTCAGGCTCATATCTTGAATTACTTATCATAATACCTTTTTGAAATTCTGCCATGTTCCATGTATTATTGATTCTACTGAATCAGAATTTGCATTCCATGAAAATCTTGAGCTCTTTCTTTATGAATTCTTGTTTAATTATGTTACCCTCATCATGTACTTGTGTGGTCAGTTTTTTTGAATACAAATGAAGGACTTCACTTAAATTTCTTTTTTTTTTCTTATTATCTATGACTTGTTTTAACTTTATGAGATCTTTTTGCATCCCAGTTCTGACACACAGCTTATTAGCCATGCCTTTCAACTTTGTGCCATCTTAAAATTTAATAAGTGTACCATGCGTATCTGTTGCATTGACAAAAATGGTTAGACTGTATAGGGCCAAAGTCAGAACTTTGTAGCATTCCACAAGAGACCTTTCTTCAGCTTGACATTAACCCATCAGTCAGCACTTTTTGGGTCAGCTAACCAACTAGTTCTGAATCTATCAAACTATAAGCAGTTAGCTCCTATCTCTTAATTTTCCTCCAGAGAGAAAAAAAAAAAAAAAGATTTTGTTAAAAATCTCTACAACATCATTTAAGTTTATTGCATTCTATCTTAAGTTCTTCTCAACTGCCAGACTAGTCGTCTTGTCAAAAATTGAAATCAATTTTGCTTTCCATAGCTTAATATTTTGTAGAGATGGCAATAGATGTTTTGTAGCGAATATACATATATGCATATGTATTTCCTCCCAAAGAATGGAGAATCTAGTAACCATAAACATAGCTGCAAGGAATTAGCATTTCTTAATCCTAACTAGCATTTAAATAATTTTAAGGCTTTATGCACATAATCTTTTCATTGGAGATTTTACAGAAAACCTTTGAAATAGATATTACTACATTTCTTTAGAAAATAAACTGAGGTTCAGAAAAAGTGAGTGGGATGCTCAAGTTCATACTGCTGGAGATTTAGGATTTCCTAATGTGAAGAGCAATAAACTTGGACCGGAGTCAGAAAAAATACATAGGATCATGACCAAATCACTTTATCTTTGATCTTCACTTTCCTCCTCAACAAAATGAAGATAATTATTCTTTTATTGCTGATTTTTACAAAGTTATTGTGAAGATCAGATGAGGTAATGTAAAGCTTTGTTAACCTTATGCACTAATGTAAGTTATTATTATCTCACGATGCTTCCTTGAAAGGAATTTTTCCAGTACATGAAGGATTACTAGCAGCTGTTCTGCTTTTCCTTTGAGGACAGAAAGGAGGAAAGAGTTTTAAAAACTGCAGCAAAAGAAGTCAGTGAGACAAAAGGCAGATCATTCATTAGAGTAAGGATTTTAAAACACCGGAATGGGAGAAAGCTTATGGAATCAACTTCCTTGGTTATCTTCAAGGTCTTTCTTTCTACATTGGCATGGTTTCTGCTCTCCCAAATGGAACAAATGACATCTAGATATCCTATTTAGTCATGTGAGTCTATTTGTTCTTTCTCAAAATGGAAGTTGGAAATTAAATGACTTCCCTCTCCCCTGAAGCCTGATTTGTGAGATGTCAGTCTTTTTCCTTTCAAGTCCCTACTGGACTTTGTCTTTCCTGAAGCCATTTTAAAAGTTCTGACTAACAATAAGGAATGTATACAAGGGCCCAAATGGATAGAACTCACCAATAGTCCAATGCTTAGAACAAGCTATGAGCATGTCACTTTTGCTCTTACATTTTATAAATTCTTAAGTCCCTTGATCTATTTTTGCTTAACTATTTAGCTTGTAGTTTCTAATAGCTTTCTTGAGAAGTCAAGAGTATAGAGTATCAGACATTTTGCCTACATTTTCCAAGTTGCATTATGTTAGATCCCACCCAACATTTCTAATTGTTGAAGGGATCCTCTCGCTGGACTCAGAGGAAACTGACTTCTTGTCCCAATTCTGCCACTTGCCTGTGAGGGTAGGTGAGTCCTGTCACCTTTACAGAGCTTAACCAAGTTCCTTGACTTTTTAGAACCTTAGTTTCATTTGTGTAAAATAAGAAGTTTGGTGGTTTCTAGGAGCCCTTTTAGTGGCCTCTCAATCAACAACCTCACTACAGGACTGTATGCCTTTTGTACTTCTCTTTTTTCCATTTCTTTAGAAGAAGCAATCTGAACTGGATTCATGGACTCATTAGATTTCCATTTGATGTGAAGTCATGGAATTTTAGGTATGGAAGGAACCATGAAGACTACTTAGTCCACTCATTTCATATAACAAATGAGGAAACTGGAGCCCAGAAGGGAAGGAACTTGCCCTAAGTCATACCTCCTATAAGAGGTGAAATTAGAGCAAGATCTTCTGACTGCTCACTCTATGCTCCTTTTACCATAAGGACAGAAATGGTTCAGGGGATGGAGCACAGGTCCTAGAATCAGGAAGTTTTGATTTGAAATCTGGTCTCAGACACAGGAATTGGGAGAAATTTAGTACTCTACCCACCAGCCCTGCAGAAAAGAGATGAGGCTTTAAGCAAGATGGTAGTAGTCAAGGCTTGAGTCAACAAAATGAAGAGATAGATCATGAGCCTAACCTGGGAGGGACATCTTGTTCTATGATGTTGAAAACAGGGAGAATAATAAATGTAGAGTGGAGAAATTATCGCTGAAATGTGTGTGCTTTTTACTCCTTTAGGAATTAATCCCTGAAAAAACTTTGACATATAAATCATGATTCCTAATAGAAAATCCATTGAAAGTAATTTAGTCTTCTCTATTTAAAAAAATGGGTAATTATTATTGTTCAGTTCTAAGAGGTCATTTTCTTCTCTAATAGTGTGAGCAATTAAATTATGTGAAAAAATACAATATAAACTGTCCTTATTTGTTCTTTGTACCTTATGAGAAAAAGCAAAAAATCATGATAGCTTTGTCAACCCCAGGACTGTTTTTAGGAGTCAGGAAAATTAATTTCTCATGAGAATATTTGATTAGCATTTATTATTTCTTCTTGTTTCCCCTTTTAATTACAACTTAATAATTTCCTTCTTAATTTAAGCGGGTTTTTTTTTTTTTTTTTTTTTTTTTTTTTTTTGGGAAGTAGGAAGGTATTATTACTCACTTGAGAAACATGAGTCCATTTGGCTATCATTACAGGAGAATGTGATTTGTGGTGAACCAAAGAAGTTTTTCATTTGTTTTATAAAATGTAAATTACATCTCTGTGTTGCTAAAGTACTAGATTTGGAGTTAGGAAGACTTGAGTTCAAATCTTACCTAACTTTTCCAAGTTGCATTATGTTAGATCCCACCTAACATTTCTAATTGTTGAAGGGATCACAGAAACTTTTTATGCCCCCCCATTCTCATAATGAAATCCTCATCATTATCAGTTAAAATATGTAGAGTTTTGCTAGATCTCAAAAATACCCAGGAAAGTAGATATTATTATTATCTCCATTTTACAAACCAAGAAAATGAGACTGAAGGAACTTAAATGACTTGCCTATGGTGATATAACTAATTTGAGCCTATATTTGAACTCAGGTAATTCAATTTTTTATCCATTATACCTCACTATCTTTAATAATATCTTGAATATCTCTCCCTCACAAGGATATTGAGGCTCAAATGAAAGAATCTATGTGAAGCACTGTAAATTTAAAGCACTATAAATGACATGATCAGAAGCTGGTGATCTAATTTTGGAATTTATATTCATTAAGATAGTTAGTCGGATACTCTGTACTCAGATTTCATGCTTCTCTTTTTCAAGTTTGGAGAAACTTGTACTTCACTTTAAAATTTGAATCTCATTAGAATGTCTTTTACCCTTCATCTTGTGACAATTAGCTATGGAGTCTGAAAGGGACAATAAAGATCTCTTGGTTCTAACTTGTCATTTTGCAGATAAGGAAACTGAGTCCCCTAAAAGTTATATCAGTAACAAGTAGCAGAATCCCATTTTAATCCAGGTCCTAACTGTGGCTCTAGTGCTTTTTCCATCGGAATGATAGGGCTTATAAGTCTCCTTGCTTTTGGTTTTGTCAAGTTTGATTGTTTTAAACAAAGTGATTTAATTTTTGCATGACCAACTATAGTTCCACATTTAAAAAATAGTAATTATAGTTTAGAGAGCATTTTATTTTACTAAATATCCCAACCTGAGGCAGAAAAAAGATTAAATGATTTCCTGAAAGTCATTCAATTAGTTAGTGGCAATGCTAAAATTCATACTGGCATCTTCTCACTTTCATTTTCAGCGCCAGTTTTGTGTCGGTTAATCCTGGCATACATAATACAATGCCTGTTGCTGTAAAAAGTTTAAAATCTTGACCCTTAGAGTTTTCCTTTTGGGTGAGATCTAACTACTAAAAGACATCTCTGTCATTTTTAAGTTAAAGTGTATTAACTTTATTGCATCAAGATATAGTAAAAAGAGCAGTGATATCTGGAGACTTGCCCTTGAACTCTTGTTACTTATTACCTCTTTGACTTCTGAGCAAGTTGGGTAACATTGCTAGCCCCTTGCTCCTTCAGACTTCAAATGAATGGGGTAGATTAGCTGACCTCTAGTAAATGTTAAAGTTCTAAATCTGTTACTCATTATCTTCTAATATGAAGTTATCTAATTCCAAGATTTGTATATAGTTCGAGTTCTGTATCTAATCTCTCTAAGAAAGTTGTTTTCCTATGTAAAACTCTTTCCCTGTGTAATTCTTAGCCAAAAAGGAGGAGATTTAAATTCCAGATCATATGGAAAATGCCATCTGCGTCCAGAGAGACAACTATGGAGACTGAATGCAGATCAAAGCATATTGTTTTCACTTTTTTTTTTTTGTTTGCTTTTCTTAAGATTTTCCCCTTTGTTCTGATTTTTCTTTCACAAAATGGCTAATATGGAAATATGTTTAAAATGATTGTACATGTATAACCTAAATGAGATTGCTTGTTCTCCTGGGGAGGAGGGAGGGAAAGGAAGGAGGAAGAAAAATTTGGCACTCAAAATCTTGCAAAAATGAATTTTGAAAACTCTCTTTACATATAATTGGAAAAATACTATTGCATTTTAAAAATACAGCTGGTTTGTAATTTTAAAAAAATAGCCAGATTATAGAATTAGAAAAAGCAGAGTGCAAAACTTCTCCTTGGGGCCAGCCAATCAGACACTTATGCTCTAAGATTCAGGTGGCTGAATTTGCAAAATAGTTTTAGAAAGCAAAGAAGATAGATTCCAAAAGACTTGATATATTCTATATTGGATTATTTACCATCTAGGGGACGGGGTGGGGGAAAGAAAGGTAAAATTTGGAACACAAGGTTCTGCAAGGGTCAATGTTGAAAAATTATCTGTGCATATATTTTGAAAATAAAAAGCTTTAATAAAAAGACTTGATATATTAATATAATCAACATACAAATTTCTATGGATCATCCAAGCAACTGTGGCAGAGTTGGGGACAGCTACTTCTCAACAAATCCTCTCCTCACTTTCCATGCACAGCCCTCATGATGTTGCTCATTTTTCTTTATCTTCTTCCATTTGGTTACTTCTTTTTCTTTGAAACACATTACTCATTGTTTGTTGTGATTTTTTCTACTTTTTTTCCCTTTTCCCTTCTCTTCTTTTTTGTACTCTCCCTTTCCCTTTCCATCTCCCTCATTTCTTCTTCCTTTCCTTTATCCTTTTCTTCTCATCTTCCCCCTCTCTCTTTCCATCTCTTCCTCTCTATTTCCTTCTCTCCCTTCATCCCTTTTTCCTCTCATTCTTCCTCTCCTTCTCTCTTTCTTTCCCCTCTTCCTCTTTCTTGCATTTTTTTCTAAGGTCTCTTCTTTTTAAAGAAAGGAAAACATTACTTGTTTTCTTTGTCTCTCAAGCTGCACACTTCTCCTTCAACTCTGCATGAATTTTGCTGTATATCAGCTTAAAACATCAGTTTCTGCTTAGCTTTCAGGTTGATAATTAATCTGAGGTTTGGCTTCTTCTCCCTCCTTACACATATTAACTTAATTCAGTATCATTGGATAGATTCTTCTTTACTCATAAAGTTTAGTAATGAGATACTGAGTGTCCCTTTCCCCTCTGTTTCGGTAATGAATAAAATAATGTAGTGCCTTTATTTTTCTTGGCGATTTGTTTGAAACTTAGTGCTAGTAATTATCCAGAAGTTAGCTTTTCAAATTTTAAGCAAAATTCAGGACAATACTTTAGTCTTTAGGGCTAGAACTGAGCAGATACACTTAACTGTAAGGTAACCTAGCACTTGAGGCTAATTACCAATTGGACAATTTTCTATTAACATATGCTTGGAGCATGACCCTACTCAACTCTGTGCTGGCTCCATCTGTGGATGTGGACAGAGAAAGGGGGAGAGATCGGAGGGTGGAGTAGAAGAGGCAGGATCATTCTTTGGTGGTGGAGAGAGAGAAAGGAGGTGTGGAGAATCCTATATCTAATCCCCTGATGGCAACCCCAAAAGACCAAGAATAAAGACTTTTGCTTATCCTGACTCCAGCTGATTCTAAGATAACCAGGACGCTAACGTGGTCACAACAGTCTTGGCAAAGAAACTGGAAAGAAAGCAAAACCAAAAGCATGCACCAAGATACTATCAAACATTTGTAGAAAAATTATTTTCGGTGGTGCAGCCCATGGCTGCTAATTCTTCTTTAAGATCTATTTGGGAGGAATCTGGAGCCTGGCAGCCTCTGGTAGTTTGTAGAAGCAGGATCTGCCATAATTTATAGTTAGTCTGACAGAAGTTAATAGTGTAGTCATAGTGTTTCACGTTTGTTGTTAATTATTAAATTGATCAGTCTAGTGCCTACAAGTGGTCACCATCACCTTTCCTTTCATTAAAACCTTGTGATCCTGACAGTACTTACAATTAAGCCCTCCAATGGATGGCTGTAAGGGGGAGGTTGACACTAAAGTCTGGGGTTGGGAGAGGATATAATTGAGGCTGAAGATTGACATTTTAAGACTGGGAATGAAATTTGGTATTATCTCCAAACCATGGTGAGGGATAGGATAGGGAAAAGCAAGGAGAAAATGGTAACGGCAATACTAATTTAGTACTAGTTTAAAGAGCTGTCTGGTTTAAGATCTATAAGAATCATATTTTACTGGTGAAAAAACTGAGGCCCCGAGAAGAGACATGATTTCCCAGGTTATAGGCTGTTTCCAGTTAATGAAACTAGAACCCAGCTTTTGATTCCAAGGCCAAATCTTTCTGCATTACCTTTTAGTTTGGTCCATTGGTTGGAAACCTCTAGATTAACATATATATTGAGTACATACAAGGAAAAAAAAATCCAAAACCGTCAAATATTTAGAAGACTTAACCATAAGACTCACTATCTACGTATCTCATTTAACAATATGTGTTCTTAGTTCAAGAGCTTATTCTGAAATGTCCTTTAGCAAAAGCTTTTTTGAGGTTATCTTTTGTGGAAACAGATAAATTTCATTTCTCATTCAGGTAGTTATTGGAAAATCTAATTTTGACCATAACCTAATAGCTTTTACATTCCAGAAAAATGTACTTTCTTTTCTCCTGCTTGAACTAACTCAATTCCCATCTTCACTGACTGCCTATACCACAGGCACATAGATACTTAGTCTCTTGTGATTTTGATTTGTTCGTGTTTTGTTTCATTTGTTTCCTCTCCCTAATGAAGTTACATATTCCTACCAAGCTAGGCCTGGCACAGTCTACTTTTATATTCCCTGAGCATATAACCTAAGAATAGATGCACAATTGATATGCAAATGCTTGTGGAAGTGAATATGTGCTAAGATTGTTGAAAAGAATCTTTCATTTGAGAAAACTATGTGTCTAATTCCAGGTTGCAGTAGTTTATTATATCATGAAATATCTACTACCCTCTAGAGATCTTCTCTTTCAGAATTTCTAATAATACAAAATTACATTTAAATCCAATAGATAGAATAGAAAACTATGAAAAGTTGTCATCAACATCTCATCCAAAGCCCGTTCAGGGAACAAAGCTTGAATTTTAGTGCTGTGATGCTACCCTCTAGTGGAGAAAATTCTCCATAATTTGTTTTTCTGTAAGCTAGTCTAACAGACAAGGAAAATTGGAGTTGTCCAAGTCCACATTGTATCTGGAAGAAGTTAAAAGACCTTTTCTAGTATAGAAAACAAAGCATTTTGAAGGCAATAGTAATCAACGTTCTGATGTGTTCATAGCAATAATAACAAACATCAATTTCCAGTGACATTTAATTAGATTTTAAAAATAGTTATCTTTTGTTTTTATATGACCTAGATTTCTTCCTGTATATCCCTTCTAGACAATCTTATAAAGTCTAATTTGATCTACTGGGGACCTTTGGCCTAATATGCACCAAATGCCTAACTCAACAAAAACAAATACTGGCAAAACATTTTTAATGTATACTTGAAAGGATAAAAGTATATCCTCTCTAGTAGGGTTTTTCCCCCCTAATACCAGAACCATAAGTCTCTCAAATGCTTTTTACTTGAAGAAGGTAACTTCCTCTGACTTATATTAATGAACTCACAGATCTGTAGAAGAATACTGAAGTCAAAGGAGATAGGTTCAAATTCCACTCCCAGCATGTATTTAATATGATCACAGATGAGCCTCTTGGTACAGTCTTAGTTTTCTTATCTGTAAAACGGGATAACAATACCTATAATACTTCCATGGTATTGCTGTGGGGGTCAGATGAAATAAATTATGTAATAATATCATAAATATTAAAACAATTTAATAAATCATAACCATTACTGTTGTTATTAACACCATCATCACAGAGTAGTTGGAAGTGACCTTATTTGCCATGTAGAAACAGACATAACCGTAAAGGATTTCTACTATAGCGTACCCAAAAAGTAGTCTTATTCTTTGCTTAAGATCTACAATAAGGGAGACCTCAGTAGCTCCCCAAATAGCCCATTCCTTTTAAAGATATTTAATTCTTTTTTTTTTTCTACTCCCCAATTCCTTATTTTCCCTTCCCCCTACAGCCAATAAGAGGACAAGAACATTGTTTTCTTTTCTTGTATATGGGAAAACTATTTTCTGAATCCTAATGGAAGATATTTCTCTCCATCAAATTTCATCTTATTAGATTTATCCTAATGCTCTAACCTTTCAATATCTTTTTGGGTCCTAATTCTTTCCTCCAGTGTGTTAACTTTCCCTTCCAGCTTTTTGTCATCTGCAGATTTGTTGATCATACCATCCCATAAACCTTTAACAAATATTCCTGAGCCTTGGCATTCAACCAGTTCTTAATTCATTTTTAAAATCTCTCTCCATTTTTCTCTCTCCATATCATTCTCCATACTATTATAAAATACTATGAAATACTTTATGAACAAATTTTCCTCATCTGCTAGTTTGGTAATTCTGTCTAGAGAAATGATGGAAAGCCATAACATATAGTTTAATACATAGAATGGAAAGATTGGATTTGGGGTTTTTTTTCCTATTCTAAAATTTCTCCCCTATCCCATTCATTGAAAAGGAAAGAAATATTCATATTATGTGCATTAAGTTGTGCAAAATATTTCACATTAGCCATGTTGCCAAAACAATGCAGTTATTTTAAATGGAATTTTCTTATCTTTTGCTGGATTTTGTTGGTAATATATAGAAATGCTGATGGTTTAGAGGAGTTTATTTTTATATCTTGCAACTTTTCTAAAGTTGTTGAATTTTTTGACCCGTGTTTTAGTTGATGCAGGTTCTCCACTCTTGTTGACTCATTTGCAGTAAGTGTTAATTTTATTTCCTTGTTACCTATTCTTAATACTTATTTTAGTTTTCTTGTCTTATTGCTATAGATAGCATTTTTAGAATAAGATAGTGTAACAAACAATGGTGATAATGGACATTCTTATTTCATCTCTTATCTTATTGGGAAAACTTCAAGTTTATCCCCATTATTGATAATGCTTTCTTTTGGCTTTGGATAGATTCTATTTATCATTTTAAGGAAAGTTGTAGTTATTCCCATTCTTCGTAATGTATTTAATAGGAATGGGTACTGTATTTTGTCAAAATTTTCTGTTGTTTATTGGCATAATTGTGTTTTTATTACTGACATAGTATTATGCTTATTATTTTACTAATATTGAACTAACCCTGCATTCCTGGTATAAATTCCACTAGGTCATAGTGTAATTACTGTGTTAGAATTTCATTAAATTTTTGCATTAATGTTCATTAGGGAAACTAATCTATAATTTCTTTTCTCTGTTTTTCATGTTCCCTGGTTTAGGTATCAATACCATATTTTTGCTTAGAAAGAATTTGATGTGACTCCACCTACTTTTTAAATAACATATAGTATTAGAATTAATTTTTTTTTAATGTTTAGTACACTTTGCTTACAAATCCATTTGGTGTTGTGTTTTTTTTTCCTTTTTCTTTAGGGATCTCTTTTATGGCTTATTCCTTTTTTTTTTCTTAGATGGGGTTATTTAAATATTGTATTTCCTTTTTTATTAATCTGGGCAATTTATACTTTTGTAAATACTCATTTCATTTAGACTGTCAGTTTTGGGGACACATGATTATGCAAAATAGTTCTTTATAATTATATTAATTTCTTCTTTATTAAGCATTCATTCTTTCTATTTTTTAATCTGGTAACTTGGTTTTCTGCTTGTTTTTTTTTTAAATCACATTAATGAGTGGTTTATCCATCTTATGGATTCTCAATCCCTCACCCCCCAAGCCAACTTTTAATTTTATTAATTCATTGACTTTTTGGCTTTCAGTTTTATTAATTTTTATTTTGGCTTATCAGAATTACTGTTTTGGTGTTTAATTGGACATTTCTAATTTGTTCTTTTTCTAATTTTGTTTACTTGAATATCCAATTCATTAATGTCCTCCTTTTCTCTTACTGATAAGTGTTTAAAGATTTATATTTTTAGGAGTGGATTTTTAAAAGATCTTGTTACACTGTAATAAATGGGTTAAATTTAATAAGCTGAAGTTTAATAGAAATAAATACAGAAATAGAAATACCACTTGACTTTAAAAAAAGAAAACCCTCAAAATTCACTACTACACAGAAATAGATAGGTGCTACAAGTCAAAATTGTGACATGGCAGTCCATAAAGCCAGTTTGATCATAGGCTGTGTTTATCCAAATCAAACTTTTATCAAATGCTTATTATGTTTTAGGCACCGTGTACTAATTAACAGGTGTGTTGCTATTAATTCATTTCACTTCTGTCTGATTCTTTGTGACCCCATTCAAGGTTTTCCTGGCAAAGAGGAAAACCTGCTGTGAGATTTTCAGAGATTTTCATTCACTTTTTGTTTGTTTTGGTTAAGTCATAAAGTATTATGCCCACTTTAGGTGTTCTCATTTTGGAAAGGATACTGATGACTAGAAGATAATGAGAAGAGGCAATAAAACCTGAGGAGGATCTCAGATCTATGCTGTAATAGTGTTGATTTAAGGAATTAGGGATATTTAATCTGAGTAAGAGAGCAATCTAGAGAGACATGAAATTGTCTTCCATTATTTAAAAAGTAGTCATGTGAGAGAGTAATTACCCTTGTTTAATTTGGAGCCTAAGGGTTGAGGTTGGAGCGGTAGATTTGGGCAACAGCCACCCCAAAATGTTAGGAAGGGAATCTCTCTCTACTCGTCATTGGAGGCTGCACACTCTCTTTTCCAGGACTCAGGCAGCCCGAGACTTTGTTTAGGTCTCACAGCAGGTTGGAAGCTCCCATCCAAAGACCCTTCTGAATCTGAGATTCTGAGTCAAAATCAACTCTCTGTTCTGTTACACTAATGCGAACATTGCCTTTGACATCCAAAGCTCCATTAATCTCCCAAATCAGATGATAGGTTTTGACTTCAGGGGGTCTGAAATAACTTTTTTGCCATCCTCAGCACCAACTGGAGCTGATCATCCTGACTTTGCATATTTTGTCCGCCTGCATCTCTGTCTGTCTGACCCAGCTGTTGTAATCTTTCCTCTGTGCTCTGAGTGGATATTCTGAAGATCCCTCTCTGGGTACCATTCACTTCCTTCCTATCTTAGTCTCCTGTTTGATGAGGACCTCAGGTGAGAATGGAGTCTGGCACTTATGGACACCGTCCTTTCAGCATTTGTAGCCTGGCTCCTGACAGCTTCTCAGCACAATCTGTCAGCCTCCTCCCAGCCCACAGCTGCCTCATGTCAGAGTCAGAAGGGTCATGTCATTCTTTCAGTCGTCAGCTCTTTTTTGCGGGGGATTGTGGAGGTTCTATTGTTGGCTTACCTCAATCAGCACATTATGAGCTGTACTTTGAAGCAATTATTTAATTTGGGGGCAATTAATTATAGGTTATTTGGTGCACAATCTTTGCCATATCTTGACTGAAATTTAAAGCAGAAGAATTTTAATGTGTTGAAGTATTTCTGTATGCACCTGGGCCCTAGGCTTGTCAGTAAGAGGATGAGGCCCTTTCACAGAAAGCTTATCCTTTGGTGACTTTTCATGTTTAAAGCAATTAACCTTTTCTTTCTTTAATTCTGTTTTTGGTGATGGGAAGGCATGTATTTATTTCACTCTCTTCCTCATATGCTGTACTTAATTCTGAACTGAAAGATGCTCCGAATTCTACAGTAATAAAAGAAATCTTTTTTATAATTTCCATTTCTAATAAAGAACAGTTCTATTTTACATATATATTGTGCAACTAGTTGACACAGAGCTTAGGAAGTCAAAGAGACCCGAATTCAAATTTAGTCTTAGATACTTACCAGCTATGAGTCTAAGAAAGTCACTTAACTTCTGTCTGACTCAATTTCTATAGCTATAAAGTAGGGATGAAAATAGTACCTGTCTCCCAAGATAATGAGATTGAAAGGAGATAGTTGTAAAGTGCTTTAAAGTGTAACACACTGTCATCATTATCTCCATCATCATCATTATAAATCTGTGTAGCAGTGCAGCCACTATTTACTCAATGGATTAATGATCATAACAACATACTATAATATTATTGGTTCCTTACAGAAGTAAAGTTCATAACCTGGAGTCTATGGATAGATTGCAGTGAGTCTGAAAATTTGGATAGGAAAAAAAATCAAGCTCAAAATAAAATTTAGTATTTCCTTGAGTTATTTAAAAACATTATTCAGAGAATGGGTCCAAGGGCTTCATAGGCTGCCAGAAAGAATTATGGCCCCCAAAAGATTAGGAATTTCTGCTTTAGAGGGCTTGAAGCCCTCTGGTTCTCAGAACTTTTATATTCTCTAAGAAGACTTTTGCAATATTTGCTCCCTCCAGTCAGCCCTTTACTTTAAACAGACTTAGGAATTACACATTGCTGATAAAGGAATATAGAATAAGATAGCTTCTTTTCTCTTTCAAACCTAAAATACAATTGTGATTTTATAAGGTTATACTAAGTTGGATGAAGGAAAGACAATTACATAGAAAAGTAGGTTAAAAGTTATTGATAAGAGGTTGATGTGTGCTAGAGAACAAATGGTACCCCAAATCCTCATCTCCAGCTGCCTTGCAGATAGCTCTTCCTAGTCGTCTTACTGGCACCACAAACTCATGTTCAAAATGAAGCTCTTTATCTTTTTCACAAAACCTACTTTCTGACTCATTACTTCTTTCAGTGGCACTATCAATCATCCTAGTGCCTAGATTCAAAACTATCAAATTATCTTTAAGTCTTTCTCTTCTTTCTCATATGGATTTATCAGTGAACAACTATGGAAATTCTACTTTTGAAATGTCTATTTCCTCTGTCCCCTCCTCTCTATTTACAGTGCTATGTGCTCTTACCAACACTCATAATTCATACTGATTAATCTAATGCTTTCTTATGAGATACACTGTCTCATCTCTAAGCTTTTCCCTACTTTTAACACTGCTGAGAAACTAAGCTTTACTCTGCATAGATCATATCTTGTAGTGCTTCTGTTAAAAAAAAAAAAAAAAACAGCCCAAAAAAGCAATTTGTTCCCTATTGATTACCAAATAAACTTCAAGTTCCTTTACCTGGCATTCAAAGCTTTCTTTGAATGTCTTGCCACCATCATAGCTTTACGACCTTAATCCTTAAGTGTTCCCTGTTGTCCTCTCTTTGCTGTATCAAAATTGTACTACTTGTAAAACACCAACAACTCATTCTGCAAAATGGATTGTTAGGAAGATTTCCTAGGATAATCAATGATTGGCTTAATGTTGACTGTCTCTGTTTTTATTGTTCACTTGTTTCAGACATGTCCAATTCTTTATTGGGCTTTTCTTGGCAAAGAAAACCATTGCAGTGATTTGCTATTTCTTTCTCCAGCTCATTTCACAGATGAGAAAACTGAGACAAATAGGTTAAGTGACTTGTCTAAGGTCACATAGCTAAAAAAGGAATATTGGACTGCCTGATGATTTGAACTCAGAAGATGAGTTTTCCTAACTCCTATACAGGGTCTCACTGTATCTACCGTGCCAACTCACTGTCCTATAAAAAGCATTTTTTATCATGATTATATATAACATAGCTTATAAAATGTTTAAAGTAATTGCTTACCTTAAAAATAAAATTTCCTGGATACACATGCTAAATGTGCTGTGCATGTTTATGATTTTTCTCATCCCTGTCCCCAATTTATTTCTTCCTGCTTATGTTTTAAGATCAAACTTTTTTTCTATCTTTCTTAGGAAGCATTTCTTTATCTTCTGTAGTTAGTAATGACCTTTTCTGTATGGATTACTCATAGTACTTTGCTCATACCTTTCCAGAGCAGTTATTTTATATTATAGTTAGTTGTATCTCTATCCTTTCCTTCTCTATGGCTCTTAAGGTCCATGAGGGTAAGAATCATAGCTTATGCATTTTTATTTTTATATTTTACCCATTTCCTAAGCATATTTCTTTAAACATATCAGGCACAACAATCTTTTGAATAAAATGTTTTATTTATAGAAAAATATAGGGTGGTGTCCATACTATTGACAGTTGTAGGAATGAAACATGCTCTTATCCAAAACTCTCACCCTTTAAACAGAGTTAGTTCCAAAGTTCCAATGTCTCAAGATTACCTTGAAACTTTACTCTCCTTGAAAGAATTCAGTCAGCACATATATGATAAAGTAAAAAAATGTGGTACAGTGTGATATTATGTTATAAGGAGAAAGTTTTAGAGACAAAATTTTTATTAGTTAAGGATCTGTTTTTATTTGATATGAACAAACTTCCTGAACGTTCCCATTCTTGCATTCTAGGTTGACAAGGCGAGGGGCAGACTTTGATTCATGTCCTCTTTAAAGACAAAGCAGGACCCTCAGAGCTTCAACTCCAAACATGAATACTATTTTCTTGTGGATTTGTTGAGAATAATAATTAAGCTATCTCTTAGACCTAACTTCTTACAATTGAATAGTGATTTTTTTTTCAATTATTATTCTGCATGCACTCTGATCTTTCCTAGATCTGATGAATTAGAATCTTAGAGTTGGCAGGGACCAACACTAAAAGTCATTCATCTAGGTCAGTCACTAATTAACTTGTGTATTCCTTCTGGAGCATCTCTGGATAGTGGCAATCTATTTGCTTTTTAGAAATCACTAGTGTCTGAGAATTTATGATATTCTGAAGCAACCTATTCCATTTTTGGACATTTTGTGTTCAAAATCTCCCTTCCCATAATTTCTATTTAATGATCTGCATTCTTCTTTTTCTAAGCCAAACAAATATTTCCCTCTTTCATATGGCAATTTGTGAATCTGTTGTGGCCATTGAATTATTCAGGACTCAATGTTGGATCACTTGTGAAAATTTTTTAAATGGATAAGAACTGAACTTTTGTAAATCATTAATACAGCAACATTTTTAAAATTAATACTATCAAAAGAAGTATTCCATAAAAGTAGATTTTCCAAGTGCTCATTTTCCCATTAATTTGAAACATTTTAATAGAAATAGTTCTAAAGTATACATTTACTACCTTCTTAGATAGATGGACATGCTAACTACTCTCTCAGTTCCTAAGAAGGCACTAATCAGAAGGCCTCCCACTAGCACAGTGAGTGGGTCTTTTACTGAAGGACATGAATGAAAATGTCATGCAGGATTTTACTCTGTCTCTGAGATAGAAATAGCCACACTGATGGGATCACATTTATAACATAGGGATGGCTAAGGAATTTTTGATTAAATGTGTTAGAAATAATTTTGGTTTCAAATACCTGCTCTGACACAAAATATGTGTTCTAATCCATAACTCTCCACGTCTCAGTTTTCCCATCTACAAAAGAAATATTTACAATCCTACTTCACCAGGTTGTTAGAAGAAACTTGTTTTATAAACCTTCAAATTCTAAACACATAAACTATTATTAGTATTTACCCAAATTTAATGTTTGTTTAAACTTCTAGGATGTGTTTTTTGTATTGTTTCTATCTTCTCCCTTATGAAATTTAACTTCTTACTCCCAATAATATGTTTGCCTTAAAAGGAAGCGGGCCATGGCCACCAATATTTTTTCTTCTATCATCTTCTCACTCTTGTTCTTTTCTAATTTATAGTGGCTTGGGAAACCACATAATCACGCTTATTAAATTTGCATATGAAATAAAAATCAGTATGCTCTGAATGAGGGTCAATCTTAGGCAATACAATGTTCCAGCATTTGATTCTTGATTATACTCTGGACACAGAGTAGGTTTGTAATAAAAGTTTGTTCATCTGACTTTACCTGGTTAAGAATACCCAGAGATCATAGCTATAGATCATCGTGCTGTTACTATAGTACTCTGATAGGAAGGTTGTTTGGCTGAGATTGACTTAAAAGGTTTTGGTTGTTATTGTTTTAGTTTATGTGACTCTTTGTGACCCTATTTGGGTTTGTTTATTTGTTTGTTGGCAAAGATGTTGGAATGCCATTTCCTTCTCTAGCTCATTTTACAAATGAGGAAACTGAGGTAAACCAGGACTAAATGACTTGTTTAGGGTCATACACCTACTAAGTGTCTGAGACCAGATTTGAATCAGGAAAATGAGTCTTTCTAACTCTAAGCCTGGATTCTATCCACTTGTGCCTACATGCTCCAATTTAGGAGCTGCTGAGCTTCTGAGAACCTGCCAAGAAAGAACCTATCAAGAAAAAATTTCTGGAGATTTCCATGTTATTATTTCTGCTACTTTAAAGTTTGATATGGTTTGGTCTAGTCTGTGACCATACTGGCTTTATGGCTTTTGTCCCCTGCCTTTGTGGCTTAATTATCTTAATGTTTCTTCAAACTCTGTTGGGTTGAATTGAAACTTTATCTTTAGGTCTAGTGTGACTTCTCATGTTTTCATTTATTATTCTTTAAAGGTTTTGGTTGATTTTAAGATTTTGATTTTAAGGAAGTTTGTTTGTTTTTATGATTTTCTTTTTAAAATTAAAGGAGGAAGAGAGAAAATCCGACAATTCAAGTTAGTTCTCTATTTTTCTGACAATTATGGAGAAGAGAGGAATAATTTGGACATATGCAATGGAGATACTTTCCTTATAATTGGTCAATATTTGATAGCTATCTACTATATGCCACGTACTCTGCCAGCTGCTGGGCACAAGAAAAAATTTAAATTCCTTACCCTTAAGAAAATGTACCCTTTATTGAGGAGAAAACATATACAAAGTAAATATAAGGTCATTTGGGCGCTTACGTTATTACTTGGAGATGAAGTGCAATCAGCAACAATCTCTTCCTTAGCTTTTTGTTAACTAAAGAATCCAGTTAAGTGTACTTATTAAATCTTCTTTGGCAGATAGAAATTTTCATTTCATAAATTAGAGTTTAATGGTTAGATTACATAGTAAAAGCTTGATATTTCCTTTCAGTTTTTATACTTTCCCCCAAATCATTGTCTCATCCTGGGCAAGTCTTTTATTGTGTAGCAGGCTGCTAGAAACAACCCAAGAATTTAATAAAACATGGCATCCTAATCTAATATAAAAGCACAATTTATTCAAATATGTGCTATATGTACATCATAATTATTATTATCATTAATATCCTTAGGAAAAGTTAGTGGATTTGTGCATGTGGGAATTTTAACTATGAATTTTGTTTAGTGCTACTTGGAATTTTAGCAAAAATGCAGGAAAGTGAATAAAAATAATAAGTATAACAATTGTCTTTAGCCCTTCATTTCTTTTCTTTTCTTTTTTAGGGTCTCAACATAATCTTCCATGTAGCTTTGGCACTCTTAAAGGTGAGTCTCTCTTTGAACTTTAAAACTGTATAGACTTTTTGCCTACCCATAAGACTAGAATTGTTGAAGTTGGGAAAGGAACCCCTAAAGGTTAGAATGTCAGACTGGTGTCACAAGGTGTCTCAAAAGAATTTGCAGGCTTAAATCCATTTCTTAGTCAAGGGGTAAAGGTTATTGTAATGCCAATTGGAAGCAGTCTAAATTCCAAGAGAATTTAGCAAAAAAATCAAAACAAAACAAAAGAGAAGCAAGGAGACACATTTATCTAGTACTTCATGTTATAGGTATGCTAATTTTATGGCCCAGAGGTAGAACTAAGGAGTGGTCTCTGGAGTTTTGTTCACACTGCCAGCAGACTATCTTTCTGACAGTCATCAATGATCTGAGCAGTGGTCTATTTATTATTGTCTCAGGAGTTTGATTTGTGGACTACCCTGAGGCCCCAAGGCTTTAGAAATCTCAGGTTGGGTGTGAGAGGCTCCAGGGCCAGACTACAAAGCCAGGCGACATAGAATTACTGACTTAATGTTAGAACAGAAACTCCCTAAGGTCAGGAAACCTTAAAATTATTGCTCTCTCCCCTAGAAGCTATATTACGTCATTTCCCCTCTCAAGCAGTTGCATTCCAGATTCATTTGGGACAAAGGGATGGAGATCTCATTTTGTGGAGCTGCTTCATGCTGATAAGGGGCATAGAGCTGCCCCTAGTGGGGTCCAGACTGGGGAGGGGCACACGACTTGAAGATCACAGCAGTGACATCTAGGGAATGTTGAGTGTTTGAATCAGTCAGCCTATGGCATTCAGGTTGAACAAGTAGTTGGAAATTCATAGCTTGGAGCCCAGAGGAGACAAATCTTACAAGTAGGTTAAAAACGCAGGAGCCAAATATGAGCAAAAAAAGAAAAATTAAAAATGGAGTTAGTATAGGAGTTAGAAGAGACAATAGCCAGGATGCTCATCCAGAGGAAGGCTGGGGGAGGGGGATCTTGCATCCAGCCAGCCTTCTTTAGGATTCTCTTAGTACTGATGAGAGAAAGGAAAGGGCGCAAAGATAATCCCATGAGGCACAGTGTCCCCCCGAAAACCTAGATTGATAAAAAAAAAAAAAAGGTTTATTGTAGAAATTTGGAAGTAAAGTTCAGTTAGAAAGACACCAGGGCCGAAGGTGGCCACTGGGCGGGCAGGAACCCCTACGTGGTCGGAAGGATACCAGGTGTTGGGGGGAAGGGCTCCTGTAAAGAGAGAGCTCCGGCTCGGCTCTTTTTATACCTAAAAGATTGTGGGCGGTTCCAAGTTCTTGGTGGGCTTTTCAGATAAGGAAGGGGCGTAGTGGGGGGGCTGAGAAAACCCAAGCCAGCTCAGATCCAGTGGGGGCTGGGTCTGGATATTCAGCCATGGGGGTTGGGAAATCAGAAAGGAATCTTAAAGGGGCCTCAACCCCCATCAGTATGAAGCTTTAAACTTCCTTGAGTTGCTGATGTACATGCATCAAGGATGCAGACCCCTCCACTGGAAGCAAAAAGATAATCCAAGGCCGGCCTGTTATCTAAAGCCATGTTAGCAAGAGTGCTGAGATCCTTGAATCTCTCGGAGAGAATGTGCAGTTTCATTGGCCAGCTGGTTGATTGTGGCAGTCAGGTTGGAGAGGATATTCTCATGTTCTAAGTGTCCTACCCTGGGAACTAGCATTGCTGCGAGCTTCCTTCACAAGGGATTGGAGAGCTTTTCTTCCCAAGTGGGTGGCTTGGTGAGGGCCATAAAGGAGTTCCCACTGGCTTGCCTCTGGGATTAGAAGCTGGCCTGAGGATGTTTGAAAGCACCCAGAAGGAGAAAGGGTGTGTCCCCTTTCTTCCACAGTGAGGTACAAGAAGGGGTATAAGAGTCAGGAAGCGGGGAATTAAAGGTGCCATGGTCAGGGACAAGTGGGCAACTGAATTTGCAAGCCTGTTCCCTTTGGTCTGAAATGAATCTCCTTCTGGTGTCCTTTGCAAAACATAACAGAAACCTCTCTTGTTTGAGGACATCTTGTGTTAGCTGTAGAATTTCCCTTGCATATTTAATAGGAGAATTTTTTGCTGTCAAAAGTCTCCTTTCTTTCCATATAGCCCCATGAGTGCGCACAATATGAAAAGCATAGTTGGAGTCTGTATAGATGCTCACTCTCATTCCTTTTCCCAGATCCAAAACTCTAGTAAGTGCAATGGGTTTAGCTTTCTGGGCAAAAGTTCCAGGAGGGCAGTGGCTTAGCCTCCTGGTGCTATTGAGGATCACCACAGAATAAGCTGCCTACTCTTCCCCATTTTCAAGAAAACTGGACCCATTGGTAAACCATTCACCAGCCCATCTGCGCTATCAAGAGGAATGTTCCTCATGTCAGGTCGACTGGAACAGACAGAATTTAAAGCTTCTTCACAATTATGAATGATGTCTCCCGATTGAGTGTTGTCAGGGTTAAGGGTATGACACGCCAGGAGAGTCAGGTCGGCAGTATCTAGCAGGAGAGCCCCTTACTAGGAAGCTACTGATGCCCTTTGGCTTCCACAATGCTCTGAACCCGGTACGGGGTTAGAACCTCCAATGGCTGACCTACGGTGAGTTTTGAGGCTTCTTCCATTAGAAGGGCCATGGCAGCCACTGTTCTAAGGCAGGAGGGCCACCTTAGGGACACCGAGTCCAGTTTCTTTTGAGAAGTAGGAGATGGGTCTGGGATCAGCTCCAAGAGCCTGAGTTAAGACCCCCAGAACCTGATTCCTCCTTTCATCTATAGACAGAGTGAAAGGCTTTTCTAAATTAGGTAGAGCCAGGCCAGGAGCAGAAGTCAGTTTGGCTTTCAGGGTCTTAAATGCTTTGGTCTGATCAGGCCCACAGTCAAGGGGAAGTGTGTCAGGACCATGAATAGAATCAGAGAGGGGCTTGGCAGTAATCCTAAAATTAGGTATCCAAATCCTGCAGAAACCAGCCATGCCCAGGAAAGTGCGTAGCTGTTTCTTTGAGGCAGGTTCAGGGAGAGATCAGATTGTCTGTTTTCTCTCCTCTGTGAGAGAATAGAAGGTGGGAGTTAATTCATGGCCCAAATATTTGACAGACTGGCAGACAACGTGAGCTTTGGATTAAAAAAATCCTACAGCCCCTAGAGGCCTTAAAATTAAAGAGTTTTTTGGCAGCCGCTAAGGAAGCCTCTCAGATTGAGCTACAGATCAAAATATCATCCACATACAGGATAAGACTGCTATTAAGCAGCTTCATATCTCTTAAATCTTTAGCCAATGCCTATCCAGATATGTGGGGCTATCCTGGAAGCCCTGGGACAAAATTGTCCAAGTTCATTGGTGGGGGATGTTCCCCTGGTTTTGCCCATTCACAGGCAAAAGAAATTGTGAGTCTTTATGCAATGGTATGCAAAAGAAAGCATCTTTAAGGTCTGGAGAAGAGAATCATTGTGTCCTCTGGGATAGTTGTATTGGGCTTGTGGCTTCTAATGACCATTTGTTCTCATTATAGAAATTTGCTATAAGAGGAAAAAGAGGGACATAATTATAATAGTGTCAAAAACAGGTCCTTCAGGATGAAGCCTGAGAGCATATACGTGACAAGATAAAGCATCCTTAGATGTTTGGCAACTAATCATATAGTAATAATTCCATCTTACAAGTAGACTCGGGAATAATCAGGTGGGGAACAAAGAAATGGGTAACTGAATCAGAAGGATCATTCCTCAAGCAGAGGCTAAGGTTGTCCTCCCAGCTCCTGCCCAGATGAGATATCCACCTGTGACAGTTCAGGAAGGCATTCCTTTGAGTAACTTATGGCATATCTCTCATAAGGTGGGTTACTGACTTAATGATCAGGCAATCAAATTCAGAACTCAAAAGAATGTCAGTTACAGTCCCAAGAGATTTTATTTTTAATAGCAAATTCTACCAATCACAGTTTAGGGTTAGATACATTATTTTAAAAATTTACCGGAACTTACACACATAGGAGATTTTGTTTAACATGTTTTATATGTTTAAACTTATCTTGGTACAAAGGATCAATCATTATACAGGTTTATAAATTTTTGGTAAATTATACATCCTAAACAGGCTCATTTCTCAGAACTGATGACTTTGATTACCCTGATGGTGTCAAGAAAACTGTCAAGTTTACAAATTTAGGGGAATTGACAGAGACCCCAGAGAAGGACTGAGTTTTCTGTTTCCCACCCCAACTGTTCTTAATGTTTTCGTGGGCTGTGCTGTTTGGTACCTGCCCCCACTTTTGAACAGGAAAAAGTGTGCATACCTCATACTTGGAGGTGAACTGATAGGTTTAGCATGATGATAACAACTCCAAGTAGCTTAGTTAACAATTTTAGAATTTTCCTAAGTAATAGCCAAATAGTCTTAGCTGTAATTTCTGTTTTCTTAAGTAAGTTCCTGTTTTGCTTTGGGAGAAAACAAGATAATTCTTAAAATTGAGATAGAACTGATTTTAATTTGACTTAACTTTAGTTAATGAGATTCCCTAGATTCTGATTAAATGTTCTAGACAAACTTAATTGCAATTTTCCAATTGTTATTTTCCAATTCACACAAATCATTTCTGTTTTGTGAGCCAGGAAAGGGGTTAGTCAGTTTTTAACTGACAGGGCTTTCAGAAGTCTGACTCTAGATAACTAGAATTTTTAAAGTAGTGGCAAATTTTTTTTCCTTAAGTTCCCAAACTCTTCTGTTAACACTATCAGTACAAATAGATTACAATTTACATATCCCATTAGGGGCTTTAAATAGAGCTCCTTTAAAATTGTTTTCACTATCATATCTCAGACAATTTTCCAAATTACTTTACACACACATAGAAATCATTTATCTGTTGCTCGCATCTCAAAAAACCCCCATAAAATTATCAAATATGAAGCAATTATATCCAATAAAGCAGTTAGTAGTCATATAGCATGATTTATGCTAAGCACTTTTACAATCATGTGATTTTCACAATAACAACTGTTATTTCTCTTTACAAATCAGAAAACTGGGCAGAGGTAAAGCAATTTGCTATAAATTATATAGCTAATATATATCCACAACTGAAACAGAGAATGGTGATCTTACCAAATGCAGAGGCTGACTGGCTTTCTCACCTCACACTGCCATGCTGGGTGGTGCCAGGTGCACCCAAATTCTTCTGGACAGAACTGCTGAAAGCTGGGGTGACTGGTGCCAGGATATCCCTCTGGTGGTAGTTTCAGGTGCCAGAGCCCAGGGAATGCTGGCCATGGAGCTGTAGCTCTACTCCAACCCCATTCCCTAAGCTGGGTTGGGGAGGTGTTTGGGCAAGGGTGTGTGGGTCCCTGTGGCTGCTTTCCCTATTTCTACAAGTGAGTCAGAATTTGAGTTTCGCTACAGTTCTGAGATGAGAAGAGTTAGCAAATAGAGGGACTTGGGCTATATTGATCTTGTTAGTAATCCTCACAACTGAGAGGGTTCCTTAATACCTTCTGCGTGCTTTCCTAAAAGAGCAGAAGGGGACTCAGACAAAATAAGAGACAAAAAAGGGTTAGAAAAAGTTGCTATTTACCTTGTTTGTTTTTCCTTTTTCTTTTCTTCCAGAATGGGGTACATTCCTGGGATTATCCCTAATGTTTCAGGAATTTTTCTTGGAATCTTAAAATGACTAATTGCCAAATTTCTTAATCACTTCTCTTAAATTTTTGAGAATCTACTAAGATGTTAATCTAATTTCAGTTAGCTCACTTTTTGGTATAGGTCCCATCTTGGTCAAAGCTGGAGTCTACAGAGAAAAATTAGGTTTTAAAAGATATTTCTCTAGCATTCTAACTGTAGCGTAGAGGTTTTTTCCTTGCTGGTTGCATTTTAAATCTTTCCAGGTAACAAAATCTAGCTCACAGAACAAACATGAAACAGACATTCTGCACAGAGACACAGACACAGACAAAATGATATGAAAAAGGACTGACCCATCCTCGCCAAAAAGCCTTAAAATTTGGACAAAAGCTATCCTACAGCATTTTGTCTTCTCTGGTGTCCCGGAGGAAGTGAAAGGGTGGGAAAGGTTCCCTAGGAACTTTGTTGAACATTGCAAGGATTTCCCAGTCTGGGTGTCCCAAGTTAAGGAAAACATGCTGAGCATGAAACTCACAGTGACCCAGACAAGCCTTCTCCTAGTGCCTTGGGGCGTCCCAGCTTTAGGATTGTGGGAGAAAAAATGGAGGGGCACACCTTGACAGGGAGGGAATCAAGCCAGGGGAGGCCAGACTTTCCCTGTACCAGGCCATCAAATGTTGAGGTTGGGAAAGGAGCTCCCACATGGTGGGGTCACAGATTGGTGTCACGAGGTGTCTCAAAAGAGTTTGCAAGCTTCAACCCATCTCCAAGTCAAGGGGTGAAGTTTCTTGTAATTGTAACTCTAATTGGAGGCGATCTAAATTCCAAGAGAATTTAGCAAAGAAACAGAAGCAAGGAGACCCATTTTATCTAGTTCTTCATGTTACAGGTACGTTAATTTTATGGCCCAGAGATAGGACCGAGGAGTGGTCTCTGAAATTTGTTCTCACAGACTACAGACTGCCCCACAGTCAGCAATGAACTGAGGGGAGTGGTCTACTCCCTGTTGTCTCAGGAGCTTGATTTGTGGGATTATCCTGAGGCCAGGAGACTTTAGAATTGAGTGTGGGAGGCTTCAGGGCCAGACTCCAAAGCCAGAGAACTTAGAATTAATGACATCTTGTTAAAACAGAAGCCCCTTAAGGTCACAGGACCTCAAAATTATTGCCGTCTCCCCTAGAAGCTACATGATATCAGATTGACTATCAATGTTATTTCATACAAGGTATAAAAAAAAAGAGAATCCATTTAAAATCTCAGGATTGCTATTGTCATTTGTCTTTTAGGATTATTGCCTTATTTGTGAATCAGTTGGGGTTGGGGATAAAAAGTTGGGGAGTGATGTGTGAAATCCTAATGCATTAGAAGAATAATGTTTCTTTGAATAGTGGTTGGACCATGTGAGAAAATGATAAAATCAACGTTGCTTCAAAACAATGACAATAGTTCTTAAGCTTTTTCTTGCCAAAATCAAAATCAAGTCACTCTAGATGACATGAATGTATAATTCAATTATAGAGATGCTTCTATAGTGTCTCAGAGAGCAAGAGTTCAATTTGAAGTTGTGTTACCTACTTGTTGGAATAATTAGGAAACATATTAGAATTCAATTATTATTTCTTCTTGTAAATTTATGCTAATAAATCCATATAGTATTAATGTTCTTACTTGAACAACACATTTGCTAGAGGTTTAAAGAAAAGAGCCTAAAGCAGTTTTTGCCCTTCATCATTCTATTACTTAAGTGGTAGCTTAGTGTCACAATTTTTAGAGCTGTAGCCTTTGAATCAAGAAGACTTCAGTTTAGATTCCATTTTACATATGTATCAACTTTATGGCTTTAAGAAAGTTATTTTATTTCCCGTTTTCCTCATCTGAAAAACGGAGATAATAATAGCACCTGCTCACAGGGTTGTAGGGAGAACCAAATGAGACAATGGATATAAAGCACTTTACAAACCTTAAAGTGTTATGTTTTTGTAGATCATTATCATTGAAAGAATTTTATTAAAAGAAAAAATGCTGATGTGCTCCCATGTCTCAGTTTTCTCTTTAGCCTCATGTATACAAAAAATATTGCACCTGATATCCTGGGAGGTCCCTCTCCAAAGCACCACTGGCACACTTGAAATAAAATGATAATTTAATAATATCATTTTCATTTACATTCTCTCTTCTGAAAACCAATTTGTAAAATATTCTGTAGACATTGAACAGAAGGGCTTTCATGGATTCTCCTTATATAAGCAATTTCCATTCTGTTCCTCAGAACCATAGTGTTTCTAAGTGATATGAATGGGGATTGGGGGTAAGAGTGGAAGTATAAAATATGATGTCAGTGGTATTTTCTCATCTAAAATACTTCATCCTATTTCAGAGATCTGGGATTTTGTTGCAGAGGGATACTTCTTCTACCAACTGAGGTTATTACAACTTTACATCGTGTTAGATGATCTTTGACTGGTCACCTGAGACCAACCTGGTGACCTTACCTAGACTAGTCTTTGGATAAAAAACATAATATTCTTGGTGGATATTCAAAGTTTCACTATAGCCCAACAAGATCTGCCAATTCTTGGGTTCTGTTGATATATTCTGTAAGAACCCAAGGCTCCATGCCATAGTAGAGATGTCAAAGAAGGACTTGGGTGGAAGGTTCCTCTAAAATATTAAATACAAAATCACATTTGTGATTACACAAAGCAATTTTCTGATATGGAAATATTTCTAATTTCTTCTTTTCTTCTAAGTATTCTAAGCCTTCTTCCTATTGGGGAGGTGAGGGTGGAGAAGGAAGGTGGAATATGACTTACATACCTATTTTAAGAAGCTTAGAGGTGAATTGAAGTAATAAAAAGTAAGAAAATAGGGAATAAAATGACTAAAACATTATCTCTTTCCTGTTATTAGGGTAGTATAGATCTTAAGAATCCTGGAGTTTATAATAATTGGCAATGTATGGCACTCTATAGTATATATTACATAAATTATCTCATTTGAAATAACAAAGACCCTGTGAAGTAGGGGATGTAGGTATTATTGTTGCCATCTCACAGATGAAAGAATTCATACTCTTTGCGCATTTAAGTATCTTCTTCATGATCTGTCTTTACAGTAAGGGTCAGTGCTAGGATTTCAGTCTCTGCTGTGCTGCCTCTCACAGAAGTTCTGCTGAATGCAGAGCCTTACAGTGGATCGAGAGTTATGGTCTCATGTGATCCTTAGATTGGCTGCGAGCTTGTGAATACAGGATTAAAATTTACAGGAGAGCAAGATCCCATGGCTCCATGGAGAAAGATGCACAAGTATGGGGAGGAAAGTCCATGTGCAGAATGCCTTGTGGGCTGTGCATAGAACATGGCCTGTGTGGATATAGATCATATCCTGCCAATGACTTAGCCACTCTCTAGGACTGTGCTTAAACTCTGACTCTCATCAGGCTAATTGAGAACTGTTAAAGCCTTTAGCTTAAAAAGGCCAAGGCCTTTCATTGCTGCCAAGGCCATCTTCACTTGTCTTGATCTGTATCTTGCCAAATATATCTATATCTCCAGAGGAGAAAGTGAGACTGGTAATTTTGCACAGCCCATCTTCACTTAAATCCAATCCACTTGCCTGCCATAGCATCATCTCCCTGATGTCATGGTCCTCCTCGAGCATGAAGAACAAACATTAATATCATATCCTTAAGAAATTATCCAAAGAGAACTTTACTGTAGCTGTGAACAGGATTCGAAGTATGTCTCCCAAATAGCCTCAAAATTATAAATAATTGGATTTCATAGAAGGTTTGAACTGAAATAATAGGGTCATTAATTTAGAGCTGGAAAGGACAGGAGAGATCATTTGGTTTAGCCCCTTCATTTTACAGATGAGAAAGCAGAGGCCTATAAGAGTGAGATTATATATTCAAGATCACACAGAAGTGAAACATCTGGGATTTTTCTTAAATGTCAGAATTGTGGAAGTAAAAGGGACCTACGTGGGTCACATCTTCATATGTAGGTACAGTGGTGTTCTGTTCTATTTTTGTATTTGGGGAGAAGACATTCCTTGCTTTAGAGAAAAAAGGAAGTGGGAATATTGTTTTCTAATAAGAAATGTTAACTTAGAAGAGTTTAAAGGTGTCTACTTTTTGAAAAGTGCTTGAATGCCATATTGGGCGTTGAATCTGTCAAGTGAGGAAGAGGCTGTGGAAAAGTGAGTAAGGATGATTCAGCAAAGTAGGTGGTATAAACAGAATCTTTTAAGATATATTAAGTGCCCCCTGGGTGGATCAAACGTGTGTGTGTGTGTGTGTGTGTGTGTGTGTGTGTGTGTGTGTGTGTGTGTGTGCATACCTTGACTATTGAATTTTCCTTTTAAAGTAAAAATTTAAAACCAGCAGAACTTAGCAACTTTTTATTTGTTAGATCATTAAATACTACAGCCTAATTAATTTCTTAGGGTCACATATTCACTATGTATCCCATGATCAGTACTTTAGGGAGCAGGATGGCATTTTCCATTCCAAATCTTAGAATTGCCTCAAATCACTGCAGTGCTGAGAAGAGCCAAGTCCATCACAATTGATCATCACATTATTTTCTTGTTACTATGTATATTCTTTTGGTTCTACTTGCTTAACTCATCATTAGTTCATACAAATCCAGGCTTTTCTGCAGTCCATCTGCTCAATATTTCTTTTAGAAAAATAATATTCCATAATTTACTCAGCCATTCCCCAATTGATGGACATTTCCACAATTTCCAATTCCTTGCCACTACAAAAAAAGGGCTGCTACAAACATTTTTGCACATGTGGGTCTTTTTCCCTCTTATATCCCTCTTTGGGATACATATGCAGTGGTGACACTTCTGGATCAAAGGGTATGCACAGTTTTATAGTTTTTTGGACATAGTTCCAGATTCCTCATCAGAATGATTGTCTCATTTTATAATTCCACCAGTAATGCATTGGTGTCTCAATTTTCCCACTTCTCCTGCATTTGTCATTATTTTTTCTTGTCATCTTACCCAATCTGAGAGGTATAAAGTGATACCTCAGATTTGTCTTAATTTGAAGTTCTCTAATCAATAGAGTTTGGAGCATTTTTTTTTATATGACCATAGATGACTTTAATTTCTTTATATGAAAACTGTCTGTTCATATTCTTTGACCATTTATCACATGGGGAATGACTTGTAGTCTTATAAATTTGAGTCAATTTTCTATATATTTTAGAAATGAGAAAAACTGGCTGTAAAAATTGTTTCCCAGCTTTTTGCTTCCCTTCTAATCTTAGCTATATTGGTTTTTGCAAAAACTTTTTAATTTAATCAAAATTATCCATATCCAAAAATACCTATTATTTCATAATGTTCTTTATTTTTTCTTTGGCCATAAGTTTCTCTCTTTTCTACAAATCTGACAGGTAGACTATATCTTGCTCTACTAATTTACTTATAGTATCTCCATTTATTTCTACATCATGAACCCGTTTTGACCTTATCTTGGTGTAGGGTGTAAGATATTGGTCAATGCCTAGTTTCTGCCATATTGTTTTCCAGTTTTCTCAGCAAATTTTGTCGAATAGTAAGTTCTTAGCCCAGAAGCTGGAGACTTTGGGTTTATCTAACACTAGATTACTGTAGTCTTTGATGGTTGTGTTTTGTAAACCTGACCTGTTCCACTGATCCATTACTCTATTTCTTAGCCTGTACTTAATGACCAGATAATTTTGATGGTCACCAGAGAGTCATCTATTTAAAAAAAAACAAAACTTTTTCACTCTTCTCCCCAGCTCTACTTCTGACTCTTTGGACCTTACTATTATGCCCCAGCAGTTTCAGAACCTAAAAGAACCTTCTCCCCCTCATTTGAGGAGTTCCTCCTTGAAACCTGCATCCAACTGGGTTCATTCCCCCCATCCCTTCCTCCAACAGTTCACTCTTCTGTTCCCTTTTGTGTGTTACCTTCCTGCTCCCCATTCAAATGTAAGCTTCTTAAAGGCAGGAATTATTTTTCTTTTTGCTTCCATTTGTAATCCAAACACTTAGTGTAGTTACTGGCACCTAGTAAGCACTTAAATGTTCTTTCCATTCACTGGATACCTATGTAACCCCTCTTCATATGCTATAAAAGAACGGTGACTTTATTAGTATGAGCACTCCTTCCACCAATACAGGCCGTAATACTTCCATGCCTTAATGTGTTAATGTATTATTATCATATAACTCATTGTGTCCCCTTTTCTATTTCTCCTTACCCCCCAGTCTATCACCTGCTGGTCAACACTCTAGGTAATGAACTTGCTGACTAGGCTGGTCCTTATACTACAGACACATAGATACTCACTGAGCCAGTATTCAAAACTTTTCCAGGTGGGTAAGATGACCAGAGTTTGTGCTTTGCTGACACAGCCTTTAAGAACCTAAGGTCACCTCCATTCCAAATGAGGCATTGAAATAGGGCTTCAGTTTTTTTTTTAATGTTATATAATATGCTTGCCCAGGTTTTTATTTTTTTTCCATTTAAATTCCACCCTCTCAGCATTTACTGGTTAGTTGCTGGCTTCTCAGATGAGTCCGATATGAACAGAGATGTTCTGATCATCTCTGCTGCCCTTTCAGAAAGAAGCAGCTTCCCCTGAACAATTAATTTGGGGTGGTGTTGCTTCCACTTTTAGTCCAAGTTTAACATGTTTGAGCTTGAATATCCCTTTCCTAAGCCAAGCTTTGCCCCTGGTGTGTCACTGGAAATGTCTGTCCATTATCCTCTTAACCCCCACAGAAATCTCTGTTTACTTTCAGTATTGACAGAACTATTCCTGTCACTTTATTTTCCCTAGACTTATTAGAGTTGAGTCCCTTAATCACATTTTTATATTCCTTTTATCTCTTCTTCACGCTCTTTCATCATTTATTTAAATATCTCTCTCTCTCTCACTCTCTCTCTCTCTCTCACTCTCTCTCTCTGTCTCTCCTCTCTCTCTGTCTCTCCTCTCTGTCTCTGTCTCTCTCTCTGTCTCTCTCTCTGTCTCTCTCTCTCTCTCTCTCTGTCTCTCTCTCTCTCTGTCTCTCTCCTTTTTCTCTCTCTGTCTCTGTCTCTGTCTCTCTGTCTCTGTCTCTGTCTCTCTCTCTCTCTCTCTCTGTCTCTCTGTCTCTGTCTCTGTCTCTCTCTCTGTGTCTCTCTCTGTCTCTCTCTCTCTCTCTGTCTCTCTCTCTCTGTCTCTCTCTGTCTCTGTCTCTCTCTCTGTCTCTCTCTCTGTCTCTCTCTCTTGTCTCTCTCTCTCTGTCTCTCTCTCTCTTGTCTCTCTCTCTCTCTCTGTCTCTCTCTCTCTCTTGTCTCTCTCTCTCTCTCTCTCTCTCTGTCTCTCTCTCTCCTTTTTCTCTCTCTCTCTGTCTCTCTCTCTTTCTCTCTGCCTCTGTCTCTGTCTCTCTGTCTCTCTGTCTCTGTCTCTCTCTCTCTCTCTCTCTCTGTCTCTCTCTCTCTCTTGTCTCTCTCTCTCTCTGTCTCTCTCTCTCCTTTTTCTCTCTCTCTGTCTCTCTCTCTCTCTCTCTGTCTCTCTCTCTCTCTCTGTCTCTGTGTCTGTCTCTCTCTGTGTCTGTCTCTCTCTGTCTCTCTCTCTCTCTGTCTCTCTCTCTGTCTCTTGTCTCTCTCTCTCTCTCTGTCTCTCTCTCTCTGTCTCTCTCTTGTCTCTCTCTCTCTCTCTTGTCTCTCTCTCTGTCTCTCTCTCTCTTGTCTCTCTCTCTCTCTCTGTCTCTCTCTCTCCTTTTTCTCTCTCTCTCTGTCTCTCTCTCTCTTGTCTCTCTCTCTGTCTCTCTGTCTCTCTGTCTCTGTCTTTCTCTCTCTGTCTCTGTCTCTCTCTCTCTCTCTCTCTGTCTCTCTCTCTCTGTCTCTCTCTCTCTTGTCTCTCTCTCTCTTGTCTCTCTCTCTCTCTCTGTCTCTCTGTCTCTCTCTTGTCTCTCTCTCTCTCTCTCTGTCTCTCTCTCTCCTTTTTCTCTCTCTCTCTGTCTCTCTCTCTGTCTCTCTCTCTTGTCTCTCTCTCTCTCTCTGTCTCTCTGTCTCTGTCTCTCTGTCTCTCTGTCTCTGTCTTTCTCTCTCTGTCTCTGTCTCTGTCTCTCTCTCTCTCTCTCTCTCTCTCTCTCTCTCTCTCTCTCTCTCTCTCTCTCTCTCTCTCTCTCTCTGTCTCTCTCTCTGTCTGTCTCTCTCTCTCTCGATTCATTTGTTTATTCTTTTCATGTACATGCCTCCAGTGTTCCCACCCATGTGAACTTCCACATTCTGCCCTCCCCCACTCCCACTCTCCTGGCAAAAAAACGCTAAAGAAAGAAAGTCACGTTAATAAAAAGAGAAAGTTATGCACCATCCTTCTTAGTGAACTATATTCTGAATCTCTAGAGAAGAGGAATTTTGTCAGGTTTCTTATAACATTTTAAAATTGGTCAGTAAGTGTGAAATTAGTAGTTACTGTTCAGCTAATGGAAGGACAGGGGAAGGAGAAGTGAAAGGGTGGACTGTAGGAATGGGCACTGTAGGGAAAACAAAGTCATCAAAAACCAAAACTGAAAAACTGTCCCTCCTCCAGCTTTTTGGATTTTCAGCTATTTCAGCTGAGTCCAACTCTTCATGCTGCCCTTGGGCTTTTTTTTCCCCCCAAAGATACTGGAGGGGTTTTCCATTTCTTTCTCCAGCCCATTTGCAGGTGAGGAAATTGAACAAAGATTAAGTGACTTGCTCAGGGTCACATAGCGAGTAAGTGTCTGAAGCCAGATTTCAACTCAAAAAGATGAGTCTTCTTGACTCTAGGACCAACTCTTTATGGGCTGCACCACCTATCTACTTTTATCTCTTCCCTGGTTGATACATTTTACTATGTATGCTCTTCTCCCTTTGTCTCTGCCTTTTTCATTTGAAGCAGTTGCTGAGTAGTAAAACTGATTATTATTAGTAGACTTTTTACAAATGATTAAAGAGGGGGAGTGAGAGTGTGCGTGTTCATATATTCATAAATGCTCATACCTACTGTGTTAAAATAGTAATCATTCCCATTTAGAATATAAGGATTAAGCGAACTTCAGTTCTATTTCTGTAGCACAAACCTTAATCATATTTTTTTGGGAGGGAAGGCAGGAATAATAATAATAATAATCATAATAGTAATAAGCATTTATTTATGTAATATAATATTTTAAGGTTTTCAGGGAACTTTGAAAATATTGTTTCATTTTATCACTAGAACTCTGAGAGGTCAGTACTATCATTCTTTCTTTCTTTTTTAATCTATGAAAAAAACTTTGGCATGACGCTCTCTTGTCAGGTCTTCCTCTAGCTGTGTATAGAAGAAAGTGTTTGTTTTGTTCAGAGCAATAAATAACTCTTTTGGTAGCATGGTCACGTTCTCAAAAGGAATGTTATATTTTCATAAAATAGCTTCAGATTTCTTCTTCTTTTGATATAAGGACAACACATAAAAGGAACAGAGTCTATTTTCTTGAGAGCTTGATCACCATAGAAATAGTTTGGACTTTTTCTTCTTCATGCTCTCCAGTGAGGACATTTGAGTAATGCAATGACTGCAAAATGACTTTTGATACCCAGAGAAACACCAGAAAAATCATTGCTTGGGGTTTCGTTTGTTTTTGTTTTTTAATTTAAGCCTTCTACTTCTAATTTGTGTACCTAACAGCTTCATTTTCTGTTAGTAATTAAGCACAATGATCTCAGCACTTCTAATTTGGATTATTTTTATTTACATTTCTGTAATAAAAATCAGAGTTCTAAAGAACTTTTAAACAAGCCAACAGCTAGCTTTATAGAATGTTTCAGTCTTCCAGAGCTTTTTTACAAAATTTTATAGAATAAGCTATATCATTCCTATGAAGGACTATCTGTTGATCAGTTGGTGGCAGTATTATCCAGCTTGTGGCTCTAAAAGCCAAAGTTTCTAAGTCTTGACACGGAATTAAGAAAGCTCAGCATTTCTTCTCTTGAATCCAATTTTTCCTTAATTGGCTAATTATTCAATCTTTATTTTATTTTATGTCCTATTTTCAACTCCCTGCTTAGTTATGCTAATGTTTTCCTCAGATCTGTTTTTAGTACCAAACTCTGAAAAATTAGAAAAATCTTAGAGGTCTTTTCTAGATTGTCAGATTTCAGAAATAATTTGTGTGTTTCTACAGAATTTTCTCTGAAGATTATATACCAATTTAATGCTTGTCTGGTATTGCACTTATTAAGTACTTTATAGAAGCCTTACTTTTATTTCTCTGGGTATTCTTTTTTTTATTATTATTATAGCTTTTTATATGCAAAGCATATGTATAGGTAAACCTTCTGTTTGCAAAACCTTCTGTTCCAACTTTTCCCCTCCTTCCCTCCATCCCTTCCCCTAAATGGCAGGTAGTCCCATACATGTTAAATATGTTAAAGTATATGTTAACTACTATATATATATATATATATATATATATATATATATATATATATGTATGTATGTATGTATGTATGTATGTATGTATGTATGTATATACAGTTATCTTGTTGCACAAGAAAGATCAGATTTAGAAAGAAAGTTAAAAAAAAACTTGAGAAGGAAAACAAAAATGCAAGCAAACAATAACAGAGAGAGTGGAAACGCTATGTTGTGGTCCATACTCATTTCTCTCTGGGTATTCTTTAGGGTGAAAAAATGTGTTCTGATGGCCACCCTTCTGATGATGGATAAGCTTTCTCAACATCTGTGGTCATTGGTTGAGCATCCACACTCATTCTTATACCTACACCTTTTTAGTTCTGTAAAATATCTAAAACCCTATTTCCATGGGTGTATATTGCCTTTGAGAGTCTGATACAACCCAGCAAGGCATCAGGAATTGAACAAAGAAGATTGTATATGATACAGAGTACCTGAAAAGTCTTAGTGTTATTTTAAGCTACTTGAATAATTCTAATTTAAAATAAGACTGACTTTTAGGACATTCTGCAAAGTATTTTTTACTTTTTCAAATACATTTTTCTCTGTTATTTCACTTAAGAAATTTGGAAGATTCAGGAATGATAAACTCGTCATTGTCTTTCACATTCTAAGTCATCAGCCAGTTGATTCTGACCTTAAAAATCATGGATTAATGTTATAAAACTTTGTTAATTAAACACCCACTGATTCAGAATTTATGATAGATGTAATTTGGAAACAAATGATACGAAGTAATTCATCATAGTATTCTAATGTAGAATTAAAGACTTTTTTCAAGATTTGGCTCAACTCATACCTTCTGTAAGGGCCCTTTCCAAGTTCCATCTTCCCTCTGTCTCCACTGCTAGTTTCATACCTCTCAGGCTACTTTCCATTTATTCTATTTAGATCTAATATGGACTTTTTCTGATATGATCTTCCCCATTAGAATAAATTCACTGAGGATAAGGGACCATGTTTTAATCTTTTTTTTTTTTTTAATCCCAAATTTAGCATGATTCCTTCTATATAGTAAATGCTTAATAGATATTTATGATTGACTGACAACATATAATTGAGTTCAAAGGTAGATTCAAATTTAGGACTTTCTGACTCTAAGTCTAGTGCTCTATCCACCTTATTCTGTAGCTGCTAATAGATTAGAAGTTCAGAAGAGCTATGTTCAGGCTTTCCCTTTGGCAAATAAAATTTCTGTAAGCTTGAGCCAATCACAACCTAGGTGCCTTAGATAACTCTTTAATCAACTATTAAGTTCCTGCAATGTATCAGATACTAAATTAAGTTAGATTGGTTATATATCTGTATCATTGGAAGGAGTTTCCACATTGGGATTTCTCTTCATAAATAAACTCACATATTTGGACTTCTTAAAAACAAAACAAAAAAAATCTATTGAAATGATTGCTAAGCAATGAAATAATGTAATGGGATAATATTGAATTATTGAACTGAAATAATTGAATGGGGGCATAAAAATGTGATGTTTAAGTTAGTTGAGAGAAAGTAGACAAATATTTTAAGCACTTTAAAACCTCTTTTACAAATTGCTTATAATATGACCAACACATTTTTCTCTTGTTCCTGAATCGTTGAGGTTTTATAGCAAAGTCATGTTACATAAGAGTCTGTGTACTATAATTATCCATATCAGAAGTTCACACACATACTAAGACTCCCCTCACAAATCTCAGAACTGTCTTCTAATTCTGAGAGTTGTCTTCTAATTCTGAGAGTTGTCTCCTAATACTGGCTCTATGGAGTCAGCATCTGTTCACGTATTTGTTCAAATGTGTACTGAAGCTTTATTTTGGATGGAAAGAAAGTTTCTCCTCCTAATTATTGAGAACTCCATAGGCTGAATTATTGATCTGTCTACCTTCAAATAAAATATCTGAGAGAGGTAGAGAAGCAAAATATCCGGTAATCATTGCCACTTTTATGAATCATTCCTTCAAGTTCATGATTAATAATGACAACATCCTAGTAAAAAAAATAAATAAATAAAAATTTATGAAGCTTAAACAGCCCCTGTCTAGAATATTGCCATTTCCAAATAAAGAATCAGAGTGCTTCTATAACTTAAGGATCTGATTATGCTTAAATCTTATTTTGTGCTTTGTTTAATTTTATTCTGCTCTGGCTGACCACTCTACATCAGCCACAGATCTGTGGAAGAAGCATAATCCAGAGAATTTATTGGGAAATATCCCTCGAGAATCCAGACTTCTAATCCATTTTTTTCTATACTTCTTATTAGGGTGCCTCACAGGGCAAGAAAGACTTAATACACCAATCATGGGGTTGGTGACCCATGATGAAAATAGTTGCACAGCACCATGATACTTAACTAGATATGGGAACCTCAATGCAAGCCTTTAAAAAGACAGTGTTTGACTGTATAAATATGTATACATATATTGCATTTAACATATACTTTAACATATTTGACATGTCCTGGACTACCTGCCATCTAGGGGAGGGGGTGAGGGGAAGGAGGGGAAAAGTTGGAACAGAAGGTTTTGCATGAGTCAATGCTAAAAAATCACCCATGCATATGTCTTGTAAATAAAAAGCTATAATAAAAAAAAAGACATGATTTGATATATTTGATGAGGCAGGCTCCCTAGAATGTGCTAAAATTCACTTAATTTCCTCCAAAGACCAATAAAACAAAACCAGAACCTGACTGCCATTCTCTCTAACCTTTTGGCTAAGATGAATTTGCTTCACAGAACTAAATAACAATGATTCATATTCTTAGGCCAAAATTGGTTATTTCATAAAATAGTATGTGCACTAATAGAGAAAATATCTCTAAATGTATTTTCCTGTTGAAATCTTAATCACTGTATAACAAATACATACTAATAGTATGATATTTAAAAAAAAAGAAATAATTTCTTTATTAATCCTATGGTCTAATTAATATTGGAGAAATAACCAACTATCTTAACTTTTGAGATAATTTTATGTCTCTTGGATTTTAAGTTTGGAGTTACTCTTAATTTAATACAAAATATAGTGAAAATATAACAATACAGGCATAATAATGGTCATATGTAACCTGTCCAAAGCCTCTCTTTTTTATTAGTGAAAATAATGGTTAAAACTGTGCACTGTTTAATTCCCCCTTAATTTCTTTGTACCTGTACTGGACATTGACCTATCTGCTGTTTTTCTCATTCAATTCCCTAAGCATTTGGAGTCTGGAAAATTTAATTTCAAGTGTTTGGGACAAAAAGACCTACCCAAGTTGACTACTACAAAGATCACTCATAGAAAGCAGAATTAGTTATTAGAATCTCGAAAAGCAGACCCCATTGTGGTCTCTGAGCCGCATTCACTGCAGGACAGGGCCACTCCCTTGAAAATGTTCACAATATTTATACATTTCAGACAAAGAACCCCCCCAAATCCCACCCTCTATATGGTGTGATTGGTCACATAAGTCTATTCCCCTCTTTGGTCAGTGAAATGCAGTAGATGTACAGCTTTCTCACCAGTGCCCTTCTTTGAACAATAGAATATAGTCCAGGCCTTATCTAAAATCACATGCTTCCTAAACTGAGGCCTTTGAGGCTTTAGATAACAGTCTGTGATCAATATGTGCTTAATCTGTAAGTTCTTCACCTTTTTTCCCCCACACAAGTGTAGCTTCTGACCCATACTGGCTGGACAAATCACTTACTATCTGGAATGGACCACCCCAGGCAATGCTTCTGGATTAGAAGGTACAGAATAATTGTAGATAATCTTTATAAAAGGAATTTCTTTAGCAAGTTCTTGACCTTTATCTTAGAACTTCTCTCCCTACTCCCTTACATCCCTTCCCCTAAAGAAAAAAAAAAAAAAAAGAAAGAAAGAAAAAATATAATGCTAGGTTATAGGTATATAAAGACAACTAAGAAATCCTTTTCTTTAAGGATTTTATATTTTGCTAGTCAGAAAGATGAAAAAAAGACAGTGTGGGAACTAATATTTGAAGACATAAATCTTTTGAGGTGGCATTAATATTCAGTAAGTGACAGAAGTTAAAGATGGGATAAGAAACAAGTAGCATTTTAATATTTACAAAGAGCATTTTTCACAATTGGCTTTTTTTGTGTTATGTTTGTGATATAACAGTATTTTTTATTTTTATTTTTTATTTGGAGATCACTATTGGTGCCTACTGATTAGTGGCTTTCAACTTATAGCCAAAAAACTAAAACATGTTTTCCTTTACGTTTTTACTTTTTCCAATAGTACTCATTTTGGAATTCTCCAGGTGGCTCTAGTGCCATGTTCTCCTTTCCTTCCTGCTTCCAGCTTTCTTGTCTTTCTCCAGTCAGATAGTAAACTCCTCCAGGTCAGGGATCATTGTTCTCCCTTTCCATTCTTGTATTTCTAGCATTTAGCACAGTGCTTGTAGTTGCTTAATGAATGTTTACTAACTATTTAGTGGCCTTTTATCTCTCAACATTCATCTTCAGAAGTCTCACCACTGGAAGCCATACCTTAGAGGCTTTAAACTCTTTTATGCCTGGAAATTCTGCCCGGATTCCTGCTATTCTCAATGATGGCCTCATCTGACACACTATTATAGGCAGCTTCCCCAAACCCTCCTCCACTCTTTACCTCATTTCCTGTTCACCCAGCCTCTCTCGAATTCTGGAACTGTGTCACTGTCCCCCAAAGAGGTTGTTCAGTTTACTCCCCTAAGTCTCATTCACAATTCCTGTAACATTCCGGACCAAAGAACTTTTCCCTGGCCATCATTACTGTAGGAGGGTTATCTTCTTCCAGTTAGAATGTAACATCCTTGAGGTCAGGAGCTGTCTTTTTTTTTTTTTTTTTTTTTTTTGCATTTTTATTTCCAGTGCTTAGCACAGTGGATAAATTAAAGTTAAGTGTCTAATAAAAGCTTGTTCATTTTCTACCCCACAGTGAAAATGTCCTATGGATAAAATTAAACATTGAGCAGAGTTCTAGCCTCTAATGAGAAAAAAAAAGAAAGAAAAAAGGAGATTCTGTTGGCTGAAGTAGCACAAGAGAGCGTCTCAGCTGAAAGCTATTCTCAATGTGTCTGGCAGTCTGCAGATAGAAGGGTTTTATTCCAACATGAATGCTACCAAAAGTTTTTATTGGTGTTCAGGCCCATAATGGTTTTATGTTGTAAGCTGAAAGGATCCTGAATGTGAAGGAAGAAGCAATCTGGCCAGAAATTTTTAGTAACTGAGAGAAATGGGAATATGATCACATGCGAATTAAATTCCAATAATGGAGCAAAATGGTATGCTGGCCTTGTTTTATAAGTCATAAAAGCTGCTGAAAGAAACCTGCGTGTGTCTGAACAGAAGCACAAAGGTATTCATGTTTTGCTCTAACCTTATCACGCCTTTGCAGAACTGTTCTGAGAGTCTGGTACCTTCCTAAGCTTTCACAGCTGTTACTATGTTCATTCTCCTCCTGTCTTGTTCTCCAGCCTTTTTGCCTCCTTTTTTTCCTCTCACATAAGAAGCTGCATCTCCTGACTTTGTGCATTTTTGTTCTCTTTCTCTTGGGCCTAGAATATTTTGTCTCTTCATTTCTGCCTTCTGGTTTTCCTGGCTTTCTTAAAAGTTTCAGCTAAATTCTCATCTTCTATAAGAAGCCTTTTCAGGTGCCTCTAAATCCTAGAGACCTTTTTCTAAGATTACCTCCAATTTATCTTGTCTAAATCTTTGTAGACCTTAATTTGTATGTTTATCTCCCCCTGCTCTAGAATGTGAGCATCTTGAGATTAGGATTTATTTTTGCTTTTTTTCTATCTTAGCTATACATATGGGGAGGGAGGGAGAAAGAGAGAGAGAGAGAGAGAGAGAGAGAGATAAATAAATGCTTGTTGACTGACCACATTGTTCCCCTTGATATTTTATCATACAGTATCTTTCATTGTTACTTAAATGTTTCACATATATTTTTTTCTTTCACAAATCTTCCCTCCAGTAAAAACAATTCTGTTATCTTCATAATTCCATTTGTTTGTTTTCCCAAGCATATTTAAAAATGTAATTACATCATTTCCCCTAAGATGCTTTAGCTATATCTAATTCCTCCTTTGTTCTAAAAAAGGGTGGGGAAGAGATTGCTAATTGAGTTTCTTTTTTTAATTCTTTAAGTGTTTTTGTTATCCATTTGATTATGTATCTAGCTCTTAAAAATATTATTGTCAGAACAATTTCAGTAAATTATTTCCATTGGTTTTGCCATTTTTCCATTTCTTAAAATTCACAATATTTTTCTATTATGTCAGAACCATGGTTTGCTCAGGTTTTTAGTGTCTTTTGTCAATTTTCTTTTTGAGGATTTCTGGTATTTAAAAATATGTTTAGCATTTCTTTTGTCATTTCTGAAAAGAAAAAATGAGAAGATAAGAGTTCCTTGTAATTTGTCACATATAAAACTCATATAGGCTTAAAGTATAATAAAGTAAAATGTCAGTATTGACATTTTTGCTATAAGTAGAATGATAATTATACTTTAAGCCTATATGAGTTTTATATGTACATATCTTTCCCCCCAAAACTAAATTGTATTATCCAGAAGAATAAGACTAGGTCTTAAATAATAGACTAGTTACACAGAGAAGAATAATGATATAATGACAAGAATATGTGACAAAATTGAAGAAAAGACTTGGCTTAGAATCTCAGATCTAGCACTTAATTGTGAAACTTGAATCAAATCATTTAATCTCTCTGACCTTCATTTTCCTCATCTTATCATATGTGTGTACACACACACGCACATATACATATACATATATGGCAGCTAGGTGCTCCATAGTTGCTAGAGCACTGGGTTTGTAATCAGGAATACTTATCTTTCTGAGTTCAAATATGGTCTCATACACTTATTAACTGTGTGACACTGGGCAAGTCACTTATCTTCCTGAGTTCAAATATGGTCTCATACACTTATTAATTGTGTGACACTGGGCAAGTCACTTAATCCTTTTTGCTTTGGTTCCACATCTGTGAAAAGGGCCTAAGGAGGAGATGGCAAACCACTCCATTATCTTTTTCAAGAAGACCCCCAATGGGGTCACAAAGAGTTGTACATGACTAAAATGATTAAGCAACATTCTCTTTCTTTTATCCTTCTCTCTTTCTCTCTGTCTCTGTCTCTCTCTCTCTGTCTCTCTCTCTCTCTCTCTCTCTCTCTCTCTCTCTCTCTCTCTCTCTCTCTTCTCCCTCCCTCCCCATATGTATAAATACACATACACACATGTGCATATATATATATGTATAAACATACACACACATATATATGTTTATATCATGGTTGTTTATATTTTCTCTTTTTTGTGAACTCCTCAAGAGCAGGGATTGCTTTTTAATGTTTCTTTGTGTCCCCAACACTGAGCACAGTGTGTGGCATATAGTAGGTGCTTAATAAATGCTAGTTGACTGCCTGAGGTTTTTCCAGGATAAAAATTACCAGGTCAAACCATAGAAAGATTAGTTGAAGAGATTGGAACTGTTTAGCATGGAAGGGAACAAAAACATTTACTGAGGGGCCAGTCTAAATAAAGAGAGACAGAATTATCTGTAGTAGCTATCAGGCAATTAATTTTTCAACTAAAAAGTAGAAAACATGATTGTATCTGTTACAAGGTTCATCATTTCCAAAATTTTAAAAACTTTTACCTAAATACTTGATACTTTTAAATTTGAAATTCCTTAATGGACATATTGCAAAAAACTAAATGTCAGTATTGACATTTTTGCTATAAGTAGAAGCAGGAATCATAAAGGAGTTAACAGCTAATTGGAAAGATAGTGTAAAGATTTTCCTTAGAAAGATCCATACTGAGTTGTCAGAGCTGGTTTTAAGATAGTTTCTAAAAGCAACAAGAAACATCATTTCTGTGGGACTCTTTATTATTCTCACTCTGTTCTACTTATGGATAAGCCTAAAAGAAAAACTTACTATGAATGTAATTAGTTAACATATCAATTTCTGAAGAAGTTGAAAGTGCTATAAATGACACCGTGAGAAAGACTTTGCAAATTAAATAAACACATACTTTAGTAGTCACTGATTTTAATGAAAAAGTGACCATAGGGAAGAATGAGTGGTGATTGAGTATTATTGAAAATATGGCTTAGAATAAGAGGCCAGAAAAACATTAAATAGTTAGGGAACCTAAACCTTTAAGAAGAAGATAGAAACCTCTGAGCATGGAGTAGGTAGATAGCTATTTTACTCCAAAGCTCTTGAGGGGCAGTATTTTAAGGTCTTTGAGACTATAGTTATAGTACACTTTCAGACTGCCCACAAAATAACAACATTTTTTCTTGAGAGGGACTAAAATGGGACCATTGGAGTATAGCCTAATATATTTTTTAGCTAAATAATAGACATTGTTATATAAAATTACCTATATCATGAAAATAGAATCCTTAGCAATAATTTTAAACACAAAAATAATTATTTCTGGGGAAAAAGAGAAAAATCAGATAGTATCCCACGGATTAAAATTTGACAGAGGAGGTCAGCCCAATTGAAATGAGAAAATGCTCAGTAAATTGTGATGCTGACAAAAGTGGAAACAATTGTAATGAAAAGGAAAAATGAAATTTCTCTGAAAAGGTTGATGTAGACTCCCTGGGAACCCACCATCTAACTTAGACTTTTAAAAGAAATGCACAGAAAATGGAAGCCAAGCCAGGTAAGAACAAAACAAAATATAAACACCTGGCATAGTCCTATTTAAAAAAAAAAAAAAAAAGTATGAGGATTGCTAAAATTCACATTGAGCTGAGGCTGTGAAGAAAGCTAAGTTAAACAACTAGATGTTGGATATTTTGTTCATTAGCTATGTGCAGAGAAAAAGGAAGATTAAAGAAGCAATAGGAACTTTTGCTTGGGGATCCATAGGACGGGAGACAACAGAAAAATCTCAAAGTCATTAAATTCATATTTTGCTTCTGTTTTCTCTGCCAAAGAGAATGACTTTTGAACTGGAAATGACATAACCAAAAAATGACCCAATTAGAGATGATCTTCAAAATGAGTGAGGGGCAGCTTATCTTGCTGCTCCTGCAGTTAACTGCTCAAATGATTAGGCCTTAGGGCCTGACAAAATAATCAGAAGGGATTTCCAAGTACTACCAATCATACTTAAAATGCTATGGACAATAAGGGGAGGCCCTAGATGATTGGAAAAGGGAAAGAGTTCCATTTTCCAAAAGAGAAAACAAGAATTTAGAAGATGTGAACTTTGCCTTCAGTTTCTGTGAAAATACTAGAATGGATCGAATCAGCATGGTTTTGTCAAGAACAAACAGATCAAGCTAGACTAACCGTATTTACTGTTTGGTCAGCATTAATAAGAGAAATATTACAGACATAGTTTAGTGTAAGGGCTCATATCTTTGTTTGGAACTTTTTGGCCTATAGATCCTTTCTCTAGCTAATGTTTTTAAAATGTATAAAACAAAATGCATAATATTACAAAGAAAACTAATTATACTGCCATAGTTATTAAAAATAATATATGTTAAAAACCAGATTTATAGTTCCCAGTCTAAGAACCTCTGCTAACCTATGTTTCAGCAAAGCTTTTTATAAAGTATCTCATGTGAAGATGAAGAGGTCTGGACTGGGTGACAGTACAATGAGATGAATTCAGAACAAGTTGGCTGCCTAGACTCAAGAATGATTTTTAATGGTTTGATGTCAGCTTGTCTCCAAAAGTGTACCCTGGGAATCTTAGCTTGATCCTGTGCTAACCATTTTATCAGTGACTTGAATGGAGACATAGATGATATTGTCATCATTTTTACAAAGGGTACAAAGATGGGAAGGAAGGAGAGCTTACAACATTGAGTCAGGATCCAAAAAGATCTTGATGGGCTAAAACGTTGGCATGAATCTTACTAGATTTAGCATGTGACGTTGAGTAGATATAAATGTGGAGCTTGTATTTATGTATGCACACATACACTCACAGAGGCAACTTCAGGTGCACAAGATCAGAGAGACATGGTTCGACAGTGGCTTATACTTTAGTATACTTTGTCAGTCCAAAAGTGGATGTGGTCATGAGCTGCATTCAAAGAGACCAAGCTCCCAGGAAGGTCATGATGCGTTATGTTCAGTTCTGAGTGCCAAGCTTTTAAGAAACATTATTGAACCATGGTAAAAGATTTTGAGAAGAAATGGCTAATAATTAGCTTTCAGAAGAGAAGACTCAGGAATAGTGTGACCACATATTCAAGTATTTGAAGATCTATTGTGTTGAGCAGGAATTTGATTTGTTATTTGTTTGGGGTTTTTGGCTCAGATGGCAAAAGTAGGGTGGGAAATTGCAAAGAAGCAATCTGGACGAGATGTCTCTTTAACATTTTAACAACAGTTTTAGCTGCCCAAGATTGAGAAAGACTGCCTTGGGAAATGATGGGTTCTTTCTTCGTTTAGGTCCAGCTGAGGCTGGAAGCCCATTTGTCTGGTATATTATAGTAGGAATCATTTGGTGTAAGAGCTGGGCTTGACGTGCACGGAGGCTTTTTTCTAACGCTCCAAATCGGTGATTCTTAGAAAGTATAGTGAAGGGAAGGAAAAGGAGAAGCAAGACCAACACCAGACTTTTGAAACTTTCTCTATTAGTCTAGTTAAACCCTGTTGCAGGGTTCTAGTCACAAGCCTTCTTGCTGAAAGACTGTATGTGCCTCAGCTATCCCTTCACCAAAAAGATGTTGAAAAAAAATTGCTTAACTATTTAGTTTGAAGTTATTCCAACAATAATTAATGATACGAATGCAAAAACATACCTCAATTCACTATTTAGAATTATTTATGCCTTTTATAAAAGTAGTGTAATGCAGATAATTGAGACTTGCCTAAAGATTCTTTTTACTATGGGTTTTCTTTTGTATCTCATTCAGAGTCACTGTATTACATAACTGTGGGCTTACCTTATTTTGTTGAATCAGCTTTTCATTCTTTTCATCTTTTTAACCACTTTTTCTCACATTTCTCTTATCACATATATTTTTCTTTTATCTATTATGTTCTGTTTTTTCCTGCTTTATCAAATTACTTAAAGAGAAGCATTTTACAAATATCCTGCTTCTTTCATTCTGTGTTTCCTTGAATACACTCTGCTTAAAAGGGTATATCTATCTTTATAAGCTTTATATCATTTCATATCATATTATAATATTTTAAGTATTAAGAAATTTTAATATTTTAAAATGTTAACATCTTAAAATATTTTCTGATCTTAACTTAAAATATTAAGATATTTTAAATGCATTATTTTTCTATCAGATATTTTCAGAACAGAGAATCAAAACTGTAGGTTTCACATTTGTGGCAATTAATTATTTTGCTATCCATGATACCTTTTCAAAATAAAGAGGAAATTTTGCTTAAGAGATGATTAATTCAAATATCCAAATAATTTAACTTATTTTCTACTGTTGGCTTTAGGTTAATTTTAGAATAAATGAAAAAAATCAAAGTTATTCTTGCAAAATATATTTGATGCAGAGGCATTCTTATTTGAAAATAACTCATTCTCATTGCAATGCAAAGATAGAGAAGGGTATTGACATTTGAATGGCAAATGGATTGCCGCCTTCTTTTTTCAATAGGAATCATGTGACAGACATGGAAACTGATTGTGTTTTTTAGCATGGGTCTGAGTGTTTAAGACCAACACTTCCCTGGCTTGAATTCTGGCCCAGTAATAGTTAAGACAGTGATCTCTATTGGGAGATTCCAGACCCCTTAACCATAATTGAATATCTATATTTTTAGAACTATAATATGTTAATGTCTGAATTTTTAGTGTTATTTTTGGATATTTTTATTTCATCCAACCATCAATCAGCTATGAAGGCATCATATATAAAAGGAAATGAACAGGCAGAGTTTTCAAAGAAGAAATCCAATTGACATTAAAAAAAAAAAATCCAAAGCACTAATAGTTTAGGAAATTCAAGTTAAAAATGCTGAGGTCCCCCCTCATCGCTGTCAGATTTGCAAAGATAACAACAAAGTATATGATATGTTAGATATCATACGTCAAAGTATATAATTGTTGGAAAATGGGCACACAGTTGGTGGAACTGTGAATTCATATTGTGTTTCTAGAATGAAATTTGAAATTATGCCCCCCAAAGTCATTTATTTCTGCATTCCCTTTGATCTGGCAATGGTGACACATAGGAATATAATTCCAAAAGGATCAAAGAAAGAAGAAAAGTATATGTACAAAATATTTGTAGTAACTCTTTTTACACCGCCAAAGAACAAGAAACTAAAGGATCATGCTTCTATTGGGCAATAGCTGAACAAATTTTGGTTATGAATGTGATATAATGTAATTCTGACATAAGAAATAAAGAGATGGTTTCAGAGAGTATTGGGAAAATTCATATGAATTATTGTGAAGTTTAGTAAATAGAACCAAGAGAAAAATTTGTACATATTACAATACTGTTGATTCACACAACTTTGAAAGACTTTAGTACTATATTCGATGTAGTGACTAACCACAAATCTGGAGGATCACTGATGAAACATGCCCTCTACCTCCTGGCAGACCTTGTAGACTAAGTTGCAGAAATATATTTTTGGATAGAGCCGATTTAGCAATTTTATGTCACTATGCATTTTAAAATGATTTTGCTTTTTCTTTTTCCCTTTTCAGTTGGGAGAAGGGAATATGTGGAAGGAAAGAAAAATAAATGCTTTAAAAAGAAATATAAAAGAGTCAAATAATTTCAGGTCAAATTGCAGGTTATATTCAAAAAATAGTGTAAGGCTGAGATTGGATTTGAGATATTTCACCAACTATTTCTAGAAATCAAATAATCCCATTTAAAAATCCTAATCAAATAATTACTTTTTGTTTTTATTTTAGTGACTCTTTGATCTTACTGATGTAGTTGCTTTTATCAGAAACCATTTATCAGTAGTTCATTTTCTTGTCCTAAGAAGTTCTTCTGTGATGACTCACAAAAATTTTTAATAGAGAATTTGACTCTGGAAATCTTTACCTGCAGTTTTTTACTCACATTCTGAAGGTAGTAGTGATGGCATACACCTGCTTATACCTTTTTAAAATTTAACCATTGGATTTATAATTTATTAAGAAGTTTCTTCTTTACCATTTTTATAATTTATATGATTCCCCTAATTTTTATTTCTATATCTCTTAGTCAGAATGTTCTAACAACTCTTTTAGAGAACCAAATCATACAAATTTGAACTTGAACTTTGTATTTCAAAGAATGTCTTCTAAAAACTGTTCATATATGCGTGAATATGGACTCATGTTTGACAGTTTTCATAAATACTTATCCTTTAACAATTATTTGTTAAGATCACATTTTTAGATGTGTATCCAACATAGGTTAAAACTTGAAGCAGCAAAATTTTGGCACAGATGAGAAAGATCCTGTTTCCTTTTATTCCATTTAAATGGAGAAATTCCACTTAAAGATACAGACATACCCAAATCAGACTAAATAAAAATAGCAAAAATTTTACTCTTATTTGTGCCCAAGCCTATAATATTAATCTGTAAACTGATTTACTTACTGCTAGAAACCACCCTCTGTGATGGTTAAGTAATTTTACATTTAATAACTTGACCACCATTAAATTCACAGAAACATTTCTTTATCATGGGTAGTACACATGACTCGTTGGGGACCACAGTATTGAATGAAGATGATGCTACATCATTTTATAATGAAAAATTATTTTTTCTATCCTGTGAGCCATAAGACAAGCATTTCAGCATTGCAAAACAAAGTAGGACTAGGATGCAGGAAAAAAAAAAATCTCCGATTAATTCATGTCATTTAACAAATTTAATCCGTGTCATTCAGCAAATGACAACAAATTCACTTTGTCTTGACAACTCAAGGGAATCAGTAGAGAAATCTGGGTTTCTGTGATCTCTTGTCTTTGCCACATGACCATCTTCTCTTCCCATCAGACAATTTGTTGATATCTTTTTTCCCCTGAGACAATTGGGGTTAAGTGACTTGCCCAGGGTCACATAGCTAGGAACACACACTGTTAAGTGTCTGAGATCAGATTTGAACTCAGATCCTCCTAACTTCTGAGTTTATCCTCTGTACCACCTAGCTGCCCTAATTTGTTGATATCTTTTACTTCTGTTTTTCAAAGTTCCTCATTAGTCATTTGTTTCACCTTTCTCACATCAACCATGTATCTTTCCATTGGCTTCTGGATGATATTCATTTTTAATTCTTGAAAAAGTGTTCTATTCCATCTTTTGCAGTTGTACAGCAAGACTATAACAAGTCGCCTTTAAATTTGATTCTTTTTGTTTGTGGGATACACAGGGTCATTAAAGAAACTCCACAGTTTTGCAGGGGAAATTCAGTCGTTCTCTTTTGACGTGGTTAACCATTGTTCTGAACTTATTGTCCATCTCTGTCCCAATGCTTTTAACTAGAATATCTAGAAAAATCTCACAATCTATCAGGAATCTTCTTCAACTAGCACCCTCTCTGTTGAACCTTCATTGTGGTGAATTTGTTTGACAAGCATAAATTTCAGTTTATGCTTTATCTGATATTTGTAATTAGAGAGTCAATGAAAAGTGTTATTTATGTTGTAATGCAAGAAACAGAATGGGACATTATATTACCTTTATTTTCTCTCCAAAGTAGAAGAAAGTAGAAGTAGGCTGGTCTTTATACAACATCTACAAACGCTTTAAAAATCAATATCATTTGGACTTAGCTCTTTTTAACAATGAGGTGATTCAATCCAATTCCAACAGATTTATGATGGAGAGAGCCATCGGCATTCATAGAGAGGACCATAGAGACTTGAATTGGAGCACAACATAGTATTTTCACCTTTTTTCTGTTTGTTTTTTTCTTTCTCATTTTTCCCTTTTTGATCTGATTTTTCTTGTTCAGCATGATAAATATGGAAATATGTTTAGAAGAATTGCACATGTTTAACCTATATTGATTGAATTGCTTGCTTCGTGATGGGGGAGAAGAGGAGGAAGGGAAAAAAAAATTTGGAACACAAGATTTTTCAAGAGGGAATGTTGAAAACTATCTTGTATATTTTGACAATTAAAAGCTATAAAATTTTTAAAAAAAAAGCTGAAAGAGTTGTTTAATTTGCATTTTTCTAATAAATAGTGATTTAGAACATTTTTGTATATAACTACAGATGGTTTTTCTTCATCTGAAAATTGTCTATTCATATCCTTTGACTATCAATTGGGGAATGACTTGTATTTTTAAAAATTGGACTCAGTTCTCTATATATTTTAGAGAAGTTGGTTGTAAAAATTGAAGGGAGAGATTTTTTAAAAATAATTTTTTTTTCTGTTAGTTCTGATCTTCCTCTCTAATCTAAATTCCTTTGACCTGCTTCTCTAAATTAATAGTCTTCTTCTCACAGTTATCTTTGTGGTTCCTGTGATGTACTTCCCTGCCTATGACTCTTTATGTAAAGAATGAATAAGCAAAAAGGGGGAAAAGTGACAATTTGAATTGTAACTTCCCTTCACATAGCTACTTTCTTTAATCAGAATATGTATCTGGGACAATGGAGTGCAAAGAGGCCACTTACTCCTTGGTTTTAAAATGAGGTTTATCCATTTAATTCTATCTTACTACTGTAATTTGGACACTTTAGATTGTTTTTTTTTTTTTTATGATTGGTGTCTTTGTCAGTACTAAAATTGATAACTATATTTCTTCTTTAAAACTCAGTTTTACAAAATATATAAAAATAATTGTTTATATGTCTTGTTATAGAAAAACAACAAGCACCTTCCTTCTTTCATTCATTTGGATACTTTTAAGATTTCACTTCACATTCAACAAAGTGATAAAGATGACAAAGGCTATGAACAGTCAGTGTTGGTGGGACTGTGAAAAGATAGGCATACTATCCACTCCTGATAGACATAAACACTTTGAAATAATGTCCTGAAAGTAACAAATGCGAGGCACCTAACCCAGGGAGATCAAGAACAGAAAGTCTCCATAAGTACCTAAATATTTATGGCAGTACTTTTTGTAGTAACAAAAATTTGAAAACAGAGTAGATGTTTTATCTATTGAGAACTTGTGGTATGATTCTAATGGGATCTTAAAATGCTTCAAGTATGGATAAATGTGAAAACAGGAACTGACAAAAAGCTCTCTTCATTTTTCTCTCAGTGCCTTATTATTAATGATAATAATCATAGCAGGGTTTATGATTTACAAAGCAGTTTATATACATTGTCTCATTTGATCCTCGTGACAACCTCGTGAGGTATGTGTTATTTTTATCACCTTTTTGCACATGAGGAAGCTGGAGTTAAGAGAGTTTAATTGATTTGCCCAGGATCTCTTAATTGTCTGAGGCAGGATTTGAATGCAACTCCAGCACTCCATCAATTATGTCACATGGATTGCCTCTCTGTCTTTTACTGGATTATCCAATAACTTCCTAAGTGGCCTCTCTGCTTGAAGGTCCTTCTCACTGATCCCATGTTGTTTTTCCTAAAGCATGGCTTTGATTCTGTCTCTTTCATTTTCATGATTATGCTTACTAGAAGTTTATTCTTTTAAATAATGTTTCTTTTCTTCCAAAAATGCCAAATCCCTTTTTGGCTCTCCTCTCTTCTTCCTCGTTAATGAGTCATCCAAAGAGTATTGATCCAAAGAGCCTGAAATCTAAACTATAAAATCCCCTTTCTGTAAGGTAGGAAATAATAAGATTTAAACTGTAGGAGAGTTGGCCATTTACCAAATACACAGTTGAGTCACAAAGTCTTTCCTAACTCTATATAGTCAAGTTTGTAAATGTCTGTTTCCTCTTTCTTTTTTTTCCCCCTGAGGCTGGGGTTAAGTGACTTGCCCAGGATCACACAGGTAAGAAAAGTGTCTGAGACCAGATTTGAACTCGGGTCCTCCTGAATTCAAGGCTGGTGCTCTATCCACTGAGCCACCTAGCTGCCCCTATAAATGTCTGTTTCAAACTCAAAACAAGAAAATTATTTCTGACTGTAATCCATTTATTACTCCTTGAATTGAAGTTAGCAATGCACTTCATGGCAGCTACCAGAAACTTCTGAACGGTTTGTCTTTTGCTTCCTAGATTTGAAATAAAGAGTTTTGTTAAGTGTCAACTTCTCCCTAGACTACAATTCAGGGAAGTTTTTCTCAGCACCACTTTTCTTTCCTCATTTCTAATGAGGTTTCCTTTTCCTGACTTTCAGATTTTTTCTTCAATTTCCTCTTCTAAAAGGGATTCAAACTATCTTTTATTTCCAAACACATTCTTCTTTTTACTTCTACCTACTCAGGGACAATCTTTTATCCACTGCTAATTTAAAATTAGAAAACACCCATATTTATGTTGTGTTCTTGTTCAAACCAAATAGAGAAAACAAAAAGAAGACGTGTAATTAGAAGGTTTTCTTTTATCACGTGCATTAGTTGTGATCTAGATATATCTATATCTATCTATCTAGCTAAAATGTTAGGTAGATTAGCCTAAAGCTGTCTTAGAGATGACTTTTCCCCCGCCTACACTGTCTGGGCAACTGAATCCTTTTGGCATTTTGGAAATGTCATATTAATTGTGTTTTCCAATTAATTTGACATCTCTCCAGAAGTTTGGCTTCCAAATCTCAAAGCTGTTCAGATTTAAATTTTGTTCATTTCATGAGTATTTTCATAAGTGCTTATCATAGTGTGTCAGTTTCTAGCTGTGTGATCGGTGTTTTGAACATATTACTTGACTATTAACAGATACTTATTTAGTAGGCAGCATTTATAATGCATTGTCATTTTAAATCTGGTTATCATGAACCAAAATTCATTGAGTTGGTATGAAACTAAATGACAGAAACCAGCTGATTTTTGCATTTTAATATAGTAAGCTAATTCCCTTCCCATTTTTTCACATAAAAAGCTGGAAATGGGCTTGATAAAATGGGCTGACATTTGCTGAAATATAGCAAAATGTGTATAAACATATTTTGAATGGTCTTAAAATGCAAAAGATGAAAGGCTGTTGGTTTCCAATGTTAGGTTCATCTTTGGATCCTCTCTTTGTAAATAAATATTTTTTAAAACATTTTCAGTTTTCCCTCTCCTTTATAGGTATACAGGTAGTAAAGTAATTAGGATGTTTTCTTCACTCTCATTTTCAGTGTTTAGATAAGAACAATTTTTTAAGACCTGCTTTCAAATTCAAAATGGAGTATCTATTATATCCTTTCAAAAGGGCCTTGTCTTAATCAACTTGTCTCAAATAAGGAGCTGACTTATAGAATTGACTTCTGATGAATAATTATTCATCTACCACAATTAAACTCAGAGGTATTTTGATATAGCATAAAAATTTTGATATTAAATGGGATAAATGTCTCATCCCTACCTTGTACAAGAAGCCTTTCTAAGTCTCCCTTAATTCTAGTGTCTTTCCTCTGTTGATTATCTCCAATTTATCTTATCTTATTTGCATACAATTGTGTATATGTGTATCCCTCCTTAAACTGTGGGCAGGGACTGGTGGTTTTTTTTTTTTTTTTTTCTTTGTTTTTGTATCCCCAGTACTGTTTGTTATATCATAATAAATGTTTGTTGACTGACTGACAAGCACTTTTGTGGACTCTTCTCACTCCCAGTAAAATAATAATATTAATGAGTCAATCCACAGAGAGTTTACTTTCTTATAGTATCTTTTTTCTTTGTGGTTATTTCATAACTAGGAACGTAATTATATGAATCAAATTAGTACTTTTCTGGGTCTCATCCAACAGTGAACAAATTATTAGTGGGAGAAAATAAATTGTTTATTGAACAATACAAATTTATAATTTAGGATTTCATGGTTTCACATCTAAACCATTCTTTCAATTCTGATCCAAAAAAAAGCTGTCAGCACTTACTGCCTCCACTTCCTCTCTTACTCATTCCTTAGTCCATTGCAATAAGATTTCCATCTTAATCACTCAACTAGAACTGCTCTCTCAAAGGAGCAACAGTCTCTGAATTTCCAGAGTTTAGCACAATACCTGACATCCTTAATAAATCCTTTGGCTTGAATTGACGTGCAGCTCAGATGGTCTTTTCTTAGTACTTCCTGACCTCTCTGCTGCATTTGTTGTATTGCTGCCCTCGCCTCTTATTTAGGTTTTTTGGTTTTTTTTTTTGGTCTGTGATATCATAACACTGAATTCTCCTAGCTTTCTCACCTCTTTTCCATCTTCTTGTGGGCAGAGTCCTAAGCATTCTTCTCACTCTGTCTTTTTTTTTCTTGGTGTCTCATTAACTTCTACGACTTTAATCAATATTTCTATATAAATAACTCCCCAGGTCTGCAGAGCTAGTCACAGTCTCTCCTCTGAACTTTGATTCCATATCACCAATTGTTTATTTCATTTCAAACTGGATGACATCTTAAATTGATTATCTTCTACCTAAACTATCCCTTTTTTAACTTCCCAATTTCACTGGAAAGCACCACCACTTTTTTTCAGTCTCCCACATACATAATCATAGTATAGCCTTGATATCCTGGCTTTCATACCATTTACAGCTGCCAGATATTGTCATTTTTCTCTATAAAGTCCCTCACATTCAATCTTTTCTTTCTATTGACACAATTGCCACCTTTGTAAAGCTCTTATCACTCCTTGCTTAGACTCCTACCAAGTCTTTCTCCATCATACTCCACACGGCTGCCAAAGTAGAGGCACTCTTCCTAATAACTCCAGTGGCTTGCTAATGTGTCTAGTATAAAACTTTAACTATCTGGCTTGTAAAGCCCTTCGTAGGTGGACCTCATTCTAGCTTTCCACCCTCATTTTTCAATTCTTGCTTGTCTGCACTCTGTAGTCCATCCAAACTGATCTCTCTGTTTTTCATACCTGTCAACCTGCCTTTTCATTGCCTGTCTCCCATACATAGAATGTACTTTCTCCTCTCTCTACTTCATAGAAATCATCTCTTCCTTCCAAGTTAGAGTTCATGAACCACCTTTGGCTTAAATCTTTTGCTGCTAAGATTGTCCATCTAGACTTATAGAATATTCTAAATTTAAAATTTAAAAAATTCTTCCCTGCCCCCCCAGGCTGGGGTTAAGTGACTTGCCCAGGGTCACACAACTAGGAAGTATTAAGTGTGTGAGACCAGATTTGAACTTGGGTCCTCCCGAATTCAGGGCTGGTGGTCTATCCACTGCGCCACCTAGCTGCCCCAATTTTAAAAATTCTTAATTGCTGGCCTGATACATAGCAGGTGTCTAACAAAAATTGATTAATTGATTTCACATGATCAGCACAATACTTTTCTTCATGCATTTAGTGTCCTATGCCATAAGTACATGAGGCATTTGTAAATAGGACTAAACATTTAAAATATATGGACATTACAAATTCTTGGGGGGAAATGGAAATTTGGATCAATTTATAGTTTTTACATGATTTTAAATATCCTTTATAGACCTGTAGTCATCTTGAATAAGAAATAGTGCCACTATACTTAGCATGTGTAAGATCACTTCTTTAGTATTATGTTCAGTTCTTTTTAAAAAGTAATTTATAGAAATCTGTTTTCCCTCCCTCCCATCTCCACCCCCATAAAAAAAGAAAAGAAAAACAGTTCTTGTTTTAACATGCAAAATAGAGCAAAATAAATTCCCTCATTATCTGTTTTCATTAAACATGTCTCCTTCTGTGTCCTGAATTCATTGTTTTCCTTCCTCCAGGAAGCTAGAGGGCTCAGTGGTTGGCGTGCTGGGCCTGAAATCGGGAAGTTAAATTCAAATTTAATTTTTTATACCAAATATCTTTGTGACTCTGGGCATGTCACTTAATTTCTGTTTGCCTCTTGCAAAAAAACAAAAAAGCAAATTGTGATGCGCAAATAAGAATTATTTGTTAAATGCTTAGCACAGTGCTTGGCATGCAGTAGGGGCTATGTAAATGTTTATTCCCTTCCTCTTCCCTTTCAGAAGGTAGACAGTTTGCTTCATCATTGGTTCTCTGAATCATAGATGATCAATATGTTAATCTTACAGTGTTCAAAGTTGTTATACATATACTACTCTTCTGATTTTACTTTATTTTGAATTAATTCATATAAATCTTTTCATGTCTCTTTGAAATTATCTATTTTCTCATTTCTTATAGCACCATACTATTTTGGCACATTGATATGTCACAATTTCTTTAGCCATTCCCCAATAGAGGGTCATCACCTTACTTTCAATTATTTGTCAGCATTTAGTGCTCTCATTGAGGAAAGAACACTGATTATCTAGAGAATGTTCAGAAGAGGGTAACCAGACTCATAAAGGGTCAGGGGTACATGGCATATGAAAATCGATTGAAGGAACCAAGATTGTACAGGCTGGATTAGAGGAGACTCATGGGACCATGACAAAGCTGTCATAAGAAAAAAGGTTTTTAGACTTTTCCAATTTAGACTTAAAAGCTAAAAATAGGAACAATAGGTTTAATATTATGAAGAATTTTTTTCTTTTGTTGAATCTATGTGATGACACCTCATTTCTTTTTTTAAAAATATAAATATATTATTTATGTATTTTCAGCATTAATTTTTTAAAAAATTATTTACTTATTTTTAAGTCTTTTCTTTTTAAATTTTGAATTCCAAATTCTCTCTCTCCTTCTTCCCTCTCTCCTTCCCACCGCCATTGTTAAAGCCCAGCATTGTAATATCAATTATATGTATATATAAAATCATGAAAAATATTTCTATATTGGCCATGTTGCCAAAAAAAAACAAACCAAAAAAAAATAATGAAAATGAAGAAATTGTTTTTCAGTTTATTCCATCTCTTTCTTCAAGTGGGTAGCATTTTTTATCCTTTGGAATTGTCTTAGATAATAGCACTGATCAGAATACTAAGTCATTTACAGTTGATCATTATAAAATATTGTTGTTTCTGTGTACAATATTCATCTAGTTCTGCTCACTTTACTTTGCATCAAGTTGTTTAAAGTCTTCCCAGGTTATTCTGAAAGCATCCTACTTGTAATTTCATATAGCACAACAGTATTCCATCATAATCATATAGCACATCTTATTTGGCCATTCTTCAATTGATGGGCATCCTCACAATTTCCATTTCTTTTCCATTACAAAAAGAGCTGGTCTAAATATTTTGTATACATAGGTCATTTTACTTTTTTATAACTTTTTTTGGGATACAGATATAGTAGTGGTATAATTGGGCCAAAAGGGTGTGAACAGTTTTATAATCTTTTGAGCATAAAATTCCAAATTGTTCTCCAGAATATTTGGACCAGTTAACTTTATCACTAGTGCATTTGTGTCCCAATTTTTCCCACTATCTAAAACCTTAAAAAAAAAACCAAAAAACAAAAAAAAAAACAAAAAACACACACACACACACACACACACACACACACACACACACACACACACACACACACGGAAAACTGGGATACTGATACATTGTTGGTGGAATTGTGAATACATCCAGCCATTCTGGAGAGCAATTTGGAATTATGCCCCAAAAGTTATCAGACTGTGCATACTCTTTGACCCAGCAGTGTTAGTACTTGGGCATCTGTCCCAAAGAGATCTTGAAGAAGGAAAAGGGACCTGTAGGTGCAAGAATGTATGTGGAAACCCTTTTTGTAGTGGCTAGAAACTGGAAACTAAGTGGATGCCCATCTGCTGGAGAATGGCTGAATAAATTGTAGTATATGAATGTTATGGAATACTATTGTTCTGAAAGAAATGACCAGCAGGATGATTTTAGAAAGACTTGGAGAGACTTACATGAGCTGATGCTGAGTGAAATGAGCAGGACCAGGAGATCATTATATACTTCAACAACAATACTATATGATGATCAACTCTGATGGACATGACTCTCTTCAGCAATGAAGTATGAACCAAATCAGTTCCAATAGAGCGGTAATGAACTGAACCAGCTACAGTCAGCGAAAGAACTCTAGGAGACGACTATAAACCACTACATAGAATTCCCAATCCCTCTGTTTTTGTCCACCTACATTTTTTATTTCCTTCACAGGCTAATTGCACACTATTTCAAAGTCCGGTTCTTTTTGTACAGCAAAATAACTGTATGGGCATGTATACATATATTGTATTTGATTTATACTCTAACATATTTAACATGTATTGGTCAACTTACCATCTTGGAGAGGGGATGGGGGAAAGGAGGGGAAAAATTGGAACAAAAGGTTTGGCAGTTGTCAATATGGGAAAATTACCCATGCATATATCTGGTAAATAAAAAGCTATAATTTAAAAAACCCCACTAGACAAGAAGAAGAGAATAAGCATTTGTTATTTATTTATTAACCAACTGTGTACCAAGTACCCTTAAATTTTTTTTTTTTTTACCAATATCATCTCATTTGATCTTCATAATAGCCATGCAGTAGATGCAATTATTATCCCCATTTACATTTGGAGAAACTGAATCAAAGGGAGGTTAAGTGACTTTCCCAACTATTGAGTGCCTGAGGTCAAATCTGAACTCATATTCTCATCCCAGGCCAAACACTCTGTCCTGTTGCTTCTGGTCAAACAAACATCAACAGCTCAGAGTTCTAGTGTTTAAAAGGATGCTGGAAGTCATCTACATATGTAGTTCCAAAACCTCATTTTACAAATAAATACACTGTGCTCCAGGGAATCAAGTGACTTAGTTGCAGTAACACTTTGCTTTTGATGTGCTGCCTCATGCCATCATCCAGCTCTTCTGAGAAGCCAGAACTCATGGTCAGTGTCCAGTCATTTGAGAACAACTCAGAAAAAAAGAGATTGGCTTTAGAAACAGAAAATCTCAGGCAAATCTGACCTAGGCTACTTACTAGAGTTGTGTGACCTTGAACAAATCACTTTAATGATTTTTATGTCATGAACTCTTTTGGCAATCTGGTAAAAACCCTTTTCAGAATGTTTTTAAATCATAAGCTAAAATACATAGGATTACAAAGAAAACACAACTATATCAAAATTTAGCTATCAAAATAATCTATTGATGGGTACTTCATGGATCTGTGGAGCCCAGTTTAAAACCTGTGTATTGGATTGTGAGAGAAAGAGAGACAGAGACAAAGAGAGAGTATTTTGTTCTAAACCTATGATCTTTTGCTATTGTTGCCAATTTCCCCCCAAAACTAGGTCGTGCAGCATAGTTGAAAGAATCTTGGATTTGAAATCAAAGGAACTGAATTTGAATCTCAGCAGCTACTCACTGATCTTGAGTTTAATCTCTGCATGCTTCATTTACCCTATCTTTGAAATGAAGGAAATTGGATTATAAGGTGATCTTTAAAGGTCTTTTTAAGTTCCAAATTCTGTCTGTTGAATAGTTATTTTTTGTTTTGTTTTCACAAATTAGTATGGAGAGTATAGGCTATGTAATGACATATAAACATTTTATCTAAAATATTTTATCCTGAAAAAAAGTCAAAATCTCTGATTTTCTAGTTTTTCATGGGGAAAAAAAAGAAGAAAAGTCTTTTTGTTCTATTCGCATGGTTTTCCACTTTTTCCTGAGTCATTTATAGCTCTTAATATTGCACCTGAATAGCATCATTGGCTACCTGCCCACTTTCTTCATCTTAGAATTCTAGATCTTAATTTTGCAATGGAAAGAAATGGAAGAAAGAAATGCAATGGAAGAAATAGCTCAGAAAGTAAAACAAGTTGTTCCAAGTGCCATTGCTCTATGTCATATCTTACCTAGATAATACATGGAAGTATTATGCATGATACATCTTATTGGGGCATAAGATCTAAACTGAATCTGTTGCATCTGGCCATTTACCTAAGAGTTGGCCCATTTCTTGTTGTTCAACTTAACCTATGTCTGGTTGTTTACAAAGAAAATAATATAAATAATATAAAATAAGGCTAAGAGCACTTGGATGTTCTACAGTTCCTAGGTTGCAGATGATAATACTATTGAGATGATGTCCATTTAATGCCATTCTCACTCACACATTAATTTACCCAGTGAATATAAAAATTATATGAATATAAAAATGTTTGGGATGAAATTTTTGGCTTTTATGTTGAAGGTCTCTAAGAGGGATCATATTAATCTGAGAAGCTCAACTTTAACATTTTCCAAGTGTTTGCATTTCCAATACTAATCTTGTCACATCCAAGATTTTAGCCTTTTAGTAATTCTGGGTTCTCCTAAAATCAGTCGTGTCCTTGCGACCGGTCTTTCTAACATGCTGAAAGGCTCGGGAACATCCTGGCACTGCAAAACAGCATTAGCGCTACAGACAGTTCAGACACAGGGTGTGTCATTCCTGCTTCTCTGAGGCTCAGTCCTTGGTCTTCCGTCTGCGCTCCATCATTTGCCCTTGTACCACCCCTCCCGCTGCGCCAGGGATCCAGCAGGGACTAGAGCATCCTGCTCGGAAAGCCCAGCATAATCCTCGACTTTTATTCTTGTTATTAGAAAGCAGGAGGCAATAAAGGTCAGGGTTTTTGCTGGCAGGCTGTCTGATTTTTTCACATGTTAAGAGGAGCTAGTTCATCTGTCTGCGGGCTGAGGCTTCAACAGCATAAGCTGTCAGACTAACATTGATTGAAGGTGGAGCGGGAGGGGGGAGCGCATCTGTCCAATGGCTGGCTTGCCATTGGCTTCTTATTACAGCATTCTCCCCTGAGACACACCCTGCATGCTCATTCACCTACCTCCTCCTCCTCCTCCTTCTCTTCCCTCCCCTTCTTCTCCTACCCCTTCATTACTGATTCACAGCAAGAGGCAGCGGCAGCGGCAGCAGCAGCAGCAGCAGCCCTGCTTGTCACGAATCAAGGATTGCAATGAGCTCATCCTTTTCTCCTCACAGCCTCACAACTGCCCGAGCTTTCTGGTTCCTGCCGCCGCTGTCTGCTCACTGATACACAAACACACACATGCACACACACTCACAGCCCGGGCCCTGCTAGGGGGGCTTGTTAAAATCTGAACTCTGGTGCGCTCACTCTTGGCTGTTTCCTCAGCTCACCGGCTCTCCCTGCTTTATATTTAGATCTACGTTTGCTTTTTGTTTTCTTTGCCCACCTACTTCGGGGCTCCTGAACAGTGGCTGGTTGGCTTTTATGGTGGCCAGAGTCAAAGTGCTCTTCTTGAGACGTTAGCTGGCACTTCCCACCACACTCAGGCGTGTCCAACATCCTCCGGGGGAGACCTTAGCTCGGCTCCCCTCCTCCTGTAGTTCTTCAGATTGTGGCTAGAGAGACCCAGGCTTCTCATTCTGGATACTTACCTCTTACTGCTCATGGAAGAAGGGGTTCCCTGCCCAACCCCAGCTGCTAAGCTCACCCCTCCTGTCAAAAAGTCCCAGGACATGCACGACGAGCGGAGCAAGCTGGTGAATGAGTACGCATGCCGAGTGCTGGAGCTTCTGGGGATGGGCCATCGCCTGTTTGTGCCACGGCTTCTGGCGGTGAGACCACTTTTTATTGAACTTCATGTTTAGGAAAGCTGTCACCTTTTTGGCCTAGGAGAATCCCCTGCCGCCGAGAAGGAGGCTTGTGGTTTCTTCTGTGTTCTTCCTTTTACCCACCCTACCTTGGAGTAATTGCTGAGTGGTCATTATCCTTCTGGCCGAGGACTGCCAAGGGGCCCCGTTCCTGAACCTGGTCCACGCCACTCCTTAATTGGCAGGAGGGGATCCTAGCTCAGAAGGGCTGAATCCCAAAGGCTATTTGCTTAGAGCCAGGAATCCTCTTCCTGGGTTTAACTCCATCTTAGCAAGTGTATTTCTGGGGTTTGCTACATTAGATGATAAAGCAGAATGCACCCATGCTTGATGTGAGGACTTCTGTTATTCATGCATCTCACAGCTGAATTTAAAAGCCAACATTATGACTAGTTGTCTGAACCTGTATCATAGGCTGTTTCCCATTTTACCATTCTGTTTGATTGCTATCTTGGATTCCCATTTGTGTGTGTGTGTGTGTGTGTGTGTGTGTGTGTGTGTGTGTGTGTGTGTTGGGGTGGGGGGAGAGATGTCTAAAAATACCCGGGCAGGAAATAGTTAAAGATGCTTTTATCTACTGGGACAACTGAACTGAGGATCTTTGAAATGATCTGAAGCTGATATCTCCTAAATGGTACTGAGAAGTCTGACTTGCTTATCGCCTATATTGTCAAAAAAGAAAACAGAAAAAAACAAAAACAAACACATGCTACTTCCTTCCCACAGAGAGTTAAATTTAAATAGTAGCAATCAGTGATACAGGATTACAATCCATTTCCCTTCAGTGTTTTGGTAACTATATCTTGCCACTGTTCTGCCATGTCTATGATAGATCTACACCGTTATTTGGTAATTGGACCACAGTACTTGAGTCTGCCTGTTTTGCATGATACAGCTCAGTAGGATTCCAGATTGTTAGACTTCTGTTATTTTGGAACCCTTTCACTTCCCGAGTTATTTTACTGAATTTTACCCATTTCCCAGCCCTTCCTCCCCTCATCTTGCTTTTGATTTACTCCTGCCCTTCCATCATCTTCCTTGCTCTGCAGCTCTGTAGATAGATCACTAACAAATATGCTGTTATGGTTATTGAAAGGTCTGTTTACCAGAATCCTATACCTTGAATGTCTTGAGTTAGAGACATTTGTTTTGATTTTCAAATTGTGGACAATTTAAATTCATTTTTAATTCAGCAAGCATTTGGGAACTACTTATATGCAAGGAAGGCTCTGTGCTACTCTTTACTGTGTTGGAGATTTTGCAAGGCTTTTATCCAAAATGTATAATTCAATTTTCATTTATGCAATAAATAAAAAGAACCTAGCATGTCTGTGTCCAGTTCGGATTCCCCTTGGTCATTATATTTCTGATTTCATGAATTTTTATTTTATAATTAAATAGGAGATTATAGATTCATTGTTTGGTTAGAGAAAAAAAATTAAAGAACATCGGGAACAAGCACCCTTGACACTTGAGAATCTAAAGTTATGAAAACCCAGCAAATTCTTGTCATTCCATGGTGGAGAAGGGTATCAGTATTTTGGGTCTTATGTGTAATCATCTTTTCAAAAAGTATTAAACTTTATGACTCAGTGGCTTTTGATGGTAACTCTCCAGAAAACAGAAGATTCTCCTCTTGTTGCTTCTTCTGTATTTTAAGATTGTTTGATAGCAAAAGTTTCCCTCATGTTGGTATCTGCCTTAGGGATAAAAAACTTTCTCTAGTTAGCATTAACTAGAAGTAACTTTCTGTAAAGCATATTTTGGATCTCAGTCTGTAGCTTTCCGAAAGAGTTCCATTCACTTTACATTTTTAGCTACACAGAGTTTATCATTACTAGTTTGGGATATTGTGGATATAATGTCCATTTGGTCATTTGGAGGTTTGACACCAGCATCCTGGGAAATAGCTACTTACTACATATGGAAAGCTTATGGAAAGGCATTTCTAGAACTATATGTGTCTCTTCCACAAGGTTGCATTTGAGCAAGATCTATGGGAGAACCATGTTACTTTTCCTATTGACAATCATTACATGTATAATGTCTAGTAACATGGCTTTTGGTTTGGGGAATACCATTCATCTGAATTGCTGTTTTCAATAACCTATACCAAAGGGAAGTTCAGTTGTTCAGCCTTGTTTTATTGAACTGTCTAATGATATAGGATCAGTGGCTAATCCTTACAGGAAAGACCTGTGAGGAATCTTGCCACGTGCAGCATTGTAGCCCCACTGCCATCAGTCAAGAGAGCACAAACTCAAGTTTTTAAAAGTTTACAATAACTCTTTAGATTTTAATCATGTTTTGAACATGAATGGGAAGGAATTTAACTACACTAGAAAAATCTGGTTAATTACTTGAAGGAATCCATTCACTTTTGAAAAAACTAGAAGGACAAGTTTAAATTGTTTAAAAGAAGCATAAAACGTTGGGAATTTATTAATGAGATGTGGTACTATGGATTTGTAATTTGGAACCTTGTTGGAAGTATCCTGTCACAGATAGATTAAATTCTTGTGTGTGACTAAAGAAGATACCAATAGAAAGACTTACTCTCTCTTTAGACAGACCTTAAATTTGAACTTCAATGTGTTGAGTCAAAAGATGGCTTTTAGAAACCATTTATAAGGAATTTAACATTAGATATTCCTCTTCATAAGGGAAGGTTCCTATAAAGAGACTTAGCAGAACAAACTGTGTTTTGCTGCCAAGTACTAATTTTAAAAAAAATGGCAGAAACAACAATAAAAATCTAACCCCAAAATTCTTATATCTCTCCTGTGGCCCAAACAACTCCCTAGATGCTCACTGGCTTTGGCTTGCCCTATTCAGAAAAAAAGAGCAGATGTGCCCAATACTGAAGGTTGAATTAATTTGTAATTTTTTTTTATTAAATTTAATTTTAAATACATTAGGTTGGGGGGAGAGATATGAGATGTAATGACTCATTACTTAAAGGTACTCAGTGATGAAGCCTGTTGTGGAGTGAATAATGACCCTCCTATCTCTGTGGTAAATAGAGATTTCCATTGGATTGGTATAAAATGGAGTATACCCCCATATATCTGTGCCTTCTCATTTTAGATGATGCTGTACAAATGAACCGTGAGGAAATTAATACCCTTCTTACCTTATCTTGCTTCTTTTGCATATTTTCTATAGCTCTTTATGACATATCACTTTGATGTAGACATGTTATCTTGTCTGCATTAAGAACTTGTCTTAGACTAGCCTTTAATTCAGTCACAAGCCTGGCACATAACAGGTAGAGAATAATAATAAATGCTTATTAATTGATTGATTTTATGTGTAATTCCTACTTAAATGTGGGAAAGGGTAGTATTTGAACATCAAATTGAGGATTTGAGCATCATATCACCATTTGACTCCAGATTAGTGAAAAGTTTCTAATTATCTGCAAGAGCAAACACAACCCTTAATGCTGTAAAAAGAGTAAATAAAATCTCTTTCAATGACATTGTTTTTCCTGTTGAATTTTTTCAAGAGTATGAGAATAGAAAGAGGGGAGTAACAAGTTTTTTTTCTTTTGTCTATAGTTTTAAGGTATCCAGTCTAGTGGTTTATTCCAAAATCAAAATGGGCCTTTTCTGGATGTTGAAGCAAACTACTTTGTTGTTGTCCTTTCTCCCTTTGTTGCTCCCTTAGCTCTGGTTGGTGTTATCTTTTATTAACTTTCTTCAGGAAAATAAAAAATACTTTGGAAAATGAAGAAATGAGTGGGACACCATTTTTTTTTCCACTTTAAAGTGCTGATACATATAATGAAAATATTTCCTGGGTTCTGTGCTGAGGGAAATTTAGACAAAAACTAAATAATATTTAATATTTGAAGAACATCATGCTTAGTTTTAATCAAATTTCCTTTCCTATGGGGTGATGTTAGCTAGAAAGCAATAATCCAAGAATAAGCAATAACCTATTTGAGCTTAACTCATTTGGTTGCTGAAATATCAGCATATATTTTTAAAACTCAGATGTTACCAACAGAGTGGTATAGTAAGCCTCTATTCATTGATAAGGCAAAGTATTAATTCTCATTCTTGTGTGTGACTAAATTTTTGCTCTCAAGAATGACACTTGTTGCTATAGTTGGGATATTACTAATCATTATGCAAATGCTACTATCTCCAGGGGTCCTTTCTAATTGTGCCTAGATGCTAGGATCTGGGAAAGCTAAAGTTGCTTTTCATCCACTCTTTATCTGAGCTACATCCCCATTAAGCAGCTCCATAGCACAACGGAGAGTAGACCTAGAATCAGTAAGATTTGGCTTCAGAGTCTACCTCTGACACATAATGAGCCATGTGACCCTGGGAAACTCAATCAACCTCTTATTATGCCCTGAATTAAAAAAAAAAAAATTATCATAGCTACTCCCACCTTACATGCAATTAGGACTGGGAGAATTGAGTCGGGAAAAACCTTGAAGCTCTGACCATCTTCACAAACCATTGTGATACAGTGAAAGATAGAAAAGAAAAACAATATCCAGGTACCCGCCACTGACTCTGTCCGTGTCCAGCTACTCTGGAATAGAACTAAGCTATCTCGTCTCCTGCCTAAAAACCCAAGTTATAGCCCCTATCTGTCCAAGAATGGTCCTCCTCCCTTGTCTGACAGGGCCTGAGCCACAATCTCCAAGTTGTAAATACCAAGTTAACTCTTTTGTTGTGCCACAGTTCTCTTTTATTTTCCTGACTCGGTTTCCCTAATTGTTCTGCCTCAGTTCCTAATTGTTCTGTTCAGTCCTGCAACACCACCCTTCCTCCTATTCGTGATGATCCCAATAAGGAGAAAGACCTTCTATTTTAAGAATCATGACCCCAGCCTTCCCTACTTATCATAATGCCTTTTCCCATCCCAGAATGTCTGGTGGCCTCTACCCACCCTGTCAGAAGGGGATCCATCACTCTGACTCCACCCTGCCACGGTAGCTGAGCTGTGTGTGTGTGTGTGTGTGTGTGTGTGTGTCATTGAGAACACAACATTGCCTGCTGGATCCTTGGAGATGATAGTCTCATTCAGCCCATTCAGATCCATTTGGTCCCACTAAATCTCTCCCTTTCAAATAAAATATTAAAAACTCTCAAATCTCTATCTTGCCTCAGTTTCTCAGGCATTACATTTTCTTCCTGCTCTTTTTCTTTCTTTCTGTCAGTCTGTCTCTCTGAAGTAAAGATAACAGCAGCTGTAAAATGTTAGATTAATTGCCTTCTTGGCTTCTGTATCCTGCTAGCAAACCCTAGTTAGTTAAAAACCCTATATAAGTTCCCTGCCTCAGTTCCTAGGTGCTGAATGCTTTGGACGTGAGTCCCATTTGGTCAGCTAGTCTAAAACTCTCCACATTAAAGATTAAAAACCAATCTCTGTCTTACCTCAGTTTCTCTAGTATTACACCCTCAGCCTAGACTTCCTCCTCTATAAAAGGAGGATAATAGAAGCTTCTATTTGGTAAGATTGTGGTAAGGATTCAGTGAGATACTATATGTAAAACACTTTTTGCAAATTTTTAAGTACTGCAAAATGCTATCCTCCTCCTTCCTCTTCCTCTTTTTCCTTTATATTCTCTTCTCCATTCTAAGATAAACTCTTTGAGGTCCTGACTGTTTCTGCTTTTTTGCATATCTAATGCTTAGCACATAATACTTAATAAATATTATTGATTGATTAGATTGGAGAAGTAATCATATTTTGAGAGAGATTTTTCTGAGTTAGGTGAAATGAATTCTTGTATTTTTTTTTAGTCCACTAGTTGTATTTGGATAGATCTGTAATGTCCTTGGTGTGGTTACTTCTTCTTCTACTACAGATTGGAATCCCTTCATATCTCTGCATTGTGATTCTTATTCATTGCTTTGTACAATCCTCCCTGGAAGAACCACACAACATGCTGTAGATTGTACCCTCCTTCCTTTAATGTTTTCAGGACTACCACTGTAACTGCCAGCTGAGCATCTGATTTTTTTTTTCTTCTCACTGAATTACTGGTCTATCTCTTTTACCTTTAAAACACAGGAAGCTTGGCTTAGCTTGATATTTTACTTTGAATTTTATTATCCCTTATTCAGAGTGACATTTATTTGATGACACTTTATTAAATATTTGTTAATATAAACCAGTAGAGAATAGTTTATTGAAGTATTACTTCTATCAAAGAGAGAGGCACCTCATATAGACAAGGTTGGAACATGAAAAGTTAATCTCTTTAGATTTTTTTCCCAATTAATCATGGTATATACAGTGATAATGCAACTTGAGAGACAAAGACAGAGGGAAACTGGAGACAGAGACAGAGAGACAGTATAAACAAATAAGCATTTGTTAGTGCTCACTAGGTGCCAGGCACTGTGTTAAATATTCAACATACACATAATATATAGCTAAGGTAGCAAGGTGGTACAGTGGATAGAATAGCAGACCTGGACTCAGAAGTGATGAGATTTAGGTTTTGGGGTTCCCTTCTGTCAGGGAACCAAATGGAGAGGTTTAGATTTAGGGAACCAAAATGAGATTAGGGTTCCTGGTGGTCAGGGAATTAAATGATAAGGTCTAGTGGCAGGTTCCGGGTTCAGGGAACCAAATGGAGACATTTGGCTCCCCTACACCCCCTTGGGTTTTGGCACATGAGTAGGGAGTTTTTGGGAACCTCCTTCTGGCGGCACAGAGATTGTCTGTAAAGGAATTTACAGACCCGAAAAGGCTAGACTGATAAAAGAGGTTTATTATAATTGGGAAGTCAGCCTTTATTCTGCAAGAATAGGAAGGCTGAATTTGTCAGTGGAGGAGTTGTGGCAGAGAAGTAAAATTTAGAGAAATCCAGACAGAGGCAAAAAGGCTCATTAGGGAAATAGGTGAGGAAGATAGAGGGTAGCACTGTAAGAGAATATTACTCCGGCGGGCAGAGGTTTCCTTGGCATAGCAAGCATGGCATAGCATGTCAGGTCCTCTGTAAGGAGTCTTTCCAAGTTGGCTCTTTTTATCTACAAGCTGGGTTTCAGCTTGGGTTGGAATTTGAATAGAATTGAATGAGTCTCTTTAATTCTATAGAGTTGGAATTCTTTAGCTCGGGACTGAACCAGCCCCACCTAGATAAACCACTTTATCTGATTCCCTGGAGTAGTCTCTCACTGAGGCAGAGTTAAAGGAGATTTTTTTCCTTCAAGGAGCTTTAGAGAGTTTCGGGGTCCTTTCTTCAGAAGCATTCACATCTAGGCTCCAGTATTTATCTGGACCAAGTCACTTAGCCTCTGTTTGCCTTAGTCTTTTCTTCTGTAAACAGGCACAATGATAGCACCTGTCTCCCTGGGTGGTTGGAAAGATTAAATGAAATTGCAAAACCCTTCGCTCAGTGCCTGTGCTATATAGATGTTAGTGGTCATTGTTGTATTATTATTTATTATCATCATCATCATCATCATCATCATCATTAAATAAAAATAAGCAAGACAGTTCATGCCCTCAAAGAACTTATATAAATGGGAAAAATCAACGAACACAAAATAGAGTGATACCAAATGGGGCAGAAGGCCTGTTGTAGGGATGTCCAGGAAGTTTCTGGGAGGGGTTGGACCCTGGCTAGATAAGGCAAAGGCTCAGTCATAAGAGCTAGGATTTGGGGTAGAGCTCAAGATTTGATGATGGGAGGGAGATGAGGATGTGGCCAGAGAATAGATGACATAATACAGAGATAGAAAACAAACAAACGAAAAGTTAAAATTAAAATTAAAAAGAAACAGCACAAGAAAGAACCTAAAAAGCAGGGCTCCAGCTTTTTGTTTCTCCTAATTTCTTTCCTCTGTTTTCCTCAGTAAAAAGGGGATAATAATAGCACCTGTTTTCCAGGGTTCTTGTGAGGATCAAATGAACTAATAATTGGGCAGCAGTCTCTATGGACATAATGATCTAGAGGATATACGGTGTAAGGAGGAGGAATGTCCATCAGCCAGTGGGTACTAAGATAGTGGGAAAAGGGCTATTTTAGAACCTACTGTCTTTCATTCCTTTTATTTATTTCTCTTTTTTTGGGGGGGGCAGTTAGGGTTCAATGACTTGGCCAGGGACATACAGCTAGTAAGTGTCTGAAGCCGGATTTGAACTCAGTTCCTTCTGACTCCAGGGCCAGTGCTCTGTTCATTGCACCACCTAGCTGTGTCCCCCCCCCCCAATTCTTTATATTTACCTGAAGAACAAATCTCTATTGGCATAATGTTCTATAGGATATGTGGATACCCCAAATAATTTTCAAGATATCTCAGAGCTGGGGCAGCTAGGTGGCTTAGTGGATAGAGCACCAGCCCTGAATTCAGGAAGACCGGAGTTCAAATCTGGTCTCAGACACTTAACATTTCCTAGCTGTGTGACCCTGGGCAAGTCTCTTAACCCCAGCCTTGGGGGGAAAATTTTTTTTTAAAAAATTAGAAAAAAAGGATATCTCAGAGCTGCATTTTAGTTAAGGAGGTATGCTGTGGTACCCACGTCTAATCAATCCAATATATATTTAATGTTGCCTCCAGTGATATCTTTGAAATGGAATGTGTTACAGAAATGATGCTCAAGATAGTGCTAAAATTCTTCCAACTCCCTCTATGTCCTGCCATGAGTAAGGAGGTGCTAAGAAGGATGTAAGATCAGATGGCTGCTTAAACTTAATTTTGCATGACCATTATTTTTATTAGTTCCATTCTCTAATTACAGGATTAGATACTTGTTCTGGTTGTTTTATGAAGTCCTGCCCATTATTAATAGCAATGGAATTTTTATTTATTTCAATACAAGATTACTGTACATTGAAATGGAGTTTGGGAAGGGGCAGGAATACAGAGGAATTCATCACAGGAAGAATAGCAGAAGGATTACAGGAGCATGTCTGCCACTTCCTTCTTCTCCTTCACCTTCTCTGCCTTCTCCTCTTTTTTTTTTTTTTTTTTTTTAAATTCTTTCAAACATAGACCTTAAGGTTAGTAAATTCTACCTGTGTTTATAATGGAATTTAAATAACAAAAAATGTTTTGCATATGGTTCCCAGTCTCCATGATTTTGATTTTTTATTTCACTCTTCATTCTTTCTCTTTATTAAGTTAGCCTTTGAAGAACATTTTCTTCTGACATATATCCTTTATCTGAACTTTAATATATATTCATAGCTTTTGAAATGAAAATTATTTGTGTTGTCTTAAAGAAGCATTTTCAACATTAAAACACACATATTTTCTCTAGATATTAAAACATATAAACATATTTTTTCTATAAATATATTTTCTATAATTAACTGAGGAGTGAGGCTTAAGTCTGATTGGTTTACTTTCACAACCATTTTCCTACTACTCTATGTGAAGATTGCAAGGTGTTGGGTCATTTCTAAATCTCATAACTCTGTGTTTTGCCTATTTTAAAAATTTTCTCAGTTTCTTAGGAAGGTTTTCCTGAAGTACTAGGATCACCCATCTCCAATCTTCCAGAAAAACAAAACCCCAGAATTATAGATTAGCCTTAAAATATCAAAGTCTTATTCCCAAGATTTTTTCTTTATCCAAAGCCTGTGTTTGGGTAAACTTTTGGAGGATGAACTTTACTAACTTAAATCTTTCATAGGACAAGCATGTTAATTTGTTAAAGCCTTTTCGTATTGCTTCTTTGAATGGGATTTTTGTGTATATGCAATCAATTGTAGCTTATGGCAGAGAGCATAAGTGTGTTTTCCCATTTCGAGAATGGCTTTAGAAACTCTGCAACACTGATTGTTCAGGAAAAATACATTGTCATTATAATTGTTATCAATATAGATAAAAATAACATGATTTCCCTTGGAAATATGTTATAGACATCCAAGGAAGACCTTCTGCAGGCCGACTTCGAAGGTGCTTTAAAGTTTTTCAGAGTCCAGCTTCCAAAGAGATACAGGGCAGAAGAGAATGCCCGGAGATTAATGGAACAAGCATGTAATATTAAGGTAAGATGCCTCAGTTTCATTTCTTGACTTTCACATGTAGTATCTATCTATTTACTGAATAAAGGTGGAATTTGAAGAATGCAAGTGAACATGAAAAGAAATTTTAAATTGTTCCTTTGTGAATTGCTGGGTTTTGGCTAGATTGGTGAAGAAAAACATGTTGCGTTTTGCCTTGGCTTTCTGGTGGTCTGCTTTGTCATAATAGGATTCTTTTTTAGAGTGAAGGATATATGTCATAAAAATATATCATTTGTGTTCTTAAAGAGATTTATGAATATATGAGAGAATATATTTATGAATATATATATGTGTGTATATATATAGTGAAAGAGGTTTCCGTCAGGTTGGTGGCTATGTATACAGTAGCATTTAGTGAGGGACAGCAGGTCCAGTTAGGGACAAGTAAGTAATCAAATACTTGCCCAATTGGTTAGAGCCTTGAGTGGGCTGCTGTAATGGTTTCCATAGCAGCAAACTTAATATTCCACATTCACCATCTGGTTTCATGGTGGTCAGGGCAAAAAAAAAAAAAAAAAAAAAGAGCATACCTATGCAGTTCTTAACCCTCTGTGAATACCTAAAAAGGTTTGAGCACCTAATCATCTGACCTCTGCCTCCATCCATCTCATATGCATTGACTGGGGAAAGCTTATTACGTTTAAAAACAATCACACTAATATTTTAAACCTGTGGGTTTCACATCTTTATTTCTCCAGATATTTGGAGTATTAAATGACAGTAAGAATGAGAAAGAATTTCTTCAGACAGTGATGCTCATGCCTTGGACATTAAAATGATAAAACCTCAAGCTCTTACCCAGCCATATCCCTCTGTCTCTACATAAGATGTACCTAAATTTACACTAGATAGATACACCAAATAGAATTCTCCATTTACTTGTTATACATAACATGAGATTTGTTCTTATAATGAATCACAGAATGTTAATCTTAAAGGGATCTTATTGATCATTTAACTCTCATACCATCCAACTTTACATAGGCTTGATGAGGTTGTACAAATGTATATACGCACACATCTGGGTGGGGTGGGTAACACACGTGGATGGATGGGTGAATCCACACTCATAAAAAAAATGTCCTAGAAATCTTAGGAAGTTAGGATTGTGGTAAATGTGCAATGTAATATTTTGATTGTTGTCTTTTATTGGCAGTTATTTAATTTCCTCTCAAAGAATTATCTTTGTTTCTAACAACTATTTTATTACCCATTTCAGTTGACTACTTTTTATTTTTAAGCCTTAGTAATATTGATTGCAAACCATTATCATCATTTTAGCCTTGAAGTTCTAGTTCAGATCCTCCCATCACTCTTCTAAAGGCTAAAGGTCTTCCTTTTGCCATTCTCTGGGTTTCACTGTAACACCTGTGTTATCTGTCACTTATCTACTCATTCATTCTACAGAACAGACCCACTTCTCTTTTTTGCTTATATTTTTTGGGTAACATCTTCTATACTATTCTATGCACCCAAATTATCATTATCAAAATATTGTTATTTTATGTCTCTCAATTGTTTTTTGGGTCATCTATAGTTTTAGTTTTATGGGGGTAATCAAGAATATAATATGGGACAAATTAAAGCATTTATCTCAAAAATAAAATGGTGGTAAGAATTTTTAATAGTTTTTATTTATCAGATATATGCATGGGTAATTTTACAACATTGATAATTGCCAAACCTTTTGTTCTAATTTTCCCCTCCTTCCCTCCTCCCCCAGATGGCAGGTTGACCAATACATGTTAAATATGTTAAAGTATAAATTAAATACAATATATGTATACGTATACAGACAATTGTTTTGCTGTTCAAAAAGAATCAGACTTTGAAATAGTGTACAATTAGCCTGTGAAGGAAATCCAAAATGCAGGTGGACAAAATTAGAGGGATTGGGAATTCTATGTAGTGGTTCGTAGTCATCTCCTAGAGTTCTTTCGCTGGGTGTAGCTGGTTCAGTTCATTACTGCTCTATTGGAACTGATTTGGTTCAGCTCACTGTTGGAGAGGGCCACATCCATCAGAATTGATCATCATATAATATTGTTGTTGAAGTATATAATGATCTCCTGGTCCTGCTCATTTCACTCAGCATCAGTTCATGTAAGTCTCTCCAGGCCTTTCTAAAATCATCCTGCTGGTCATTTCTTACAGAACAACAATATTCCACAATATTCACATACCGCAATTTATTCAGACATTCTCCAATTGATGGGCATCCATTCTGTTTCCAGTTTCTAGCCACTACAAAGAGGGCTGCCACAAACATTCTTGCATGTACAGGTCCCTTTCCCTTCTTTAAGATCTCTTTGGGATATAAGCCCAGTAGTAGCACTGCTGGGTCAAAGGGTATGCACAGTTTGATAACTTTTTGAGCATAGTTCCAAATTGCTCTCCAGAATGGCCGGATATATTCACAATTGGTGGTAAGAATTTCTAAAAGGCATATTTTTAAAGGAAATTTTTTTCTCCAAGCTGTAGAGGATTAAAGAGACTAAAAAACCAGGAATATACATCCAAGACTGCTAAGAGCTGCAGGGTACTACTTTTTTCACAGTAGAACTGATGAGTCTTTATAGGGAGCAAAGGTAGCTAGTGATTGCCAAGTGAGGAAAATAGGATTCACAAGAAGTAGAAATAGCAAACGTTGAACATTCTAAAATGTGGTTTGAAAAGAAAATGCCCAGGGTAGAAATGTTATATGAAAGCTAAGTAATTTATTTAATTATGATCAACCATACATATGGTTTTTGTGGTTATATTTTCCCCCAAAGCATTTCCAGAGGTTATTTCTTTTCACATGTAATATCCACAAAAGTTGGTCAGATTACATGTAAACTCCAGAAAGTCGGGGAAACTGAGGGATGGAAAATGTAAATGTCCTATCATCATGAGGGATGGAGCAGAGTCTGGAAGCTCTGTCTCCTGAAATTTTCCTTGATTATATGAGATCTGGTTATTGCAACTTAGTGAAGACCTCAAAGGTATAGCACAGCATTTAATAATGGAAGCATGTTTGTGATAAAAAATAAGAGTAAAAAATTACCAGTACACTGGTCTGTGCCAATTATTTTAAAGATATGATGATTGCTTTATAAGAAAGGGATCTAAGCAAGATAGGCAGCATGATGTAGTGGAAAGAGCCATGGTCAGAGAAACAGGAGACTTGAGTTAGAGTTCTGACTCAGATAATCGTCTTCTTATCTTGGTTAAAGCATTTACTTCTTTTGAGCCTCAATTTCTTCATCAGGAATTATACCTACAAGGTTTTTGTGAGAATGAAGTGAGTTAATATATGAAAAGAGCATATATTACGAAACTTAGTGGTATAGAACTATCAGCTATTGTTGTTAGAGATCTCAAATAAAGATGATGTCCTGTGCACAAGTAGCCAAATATTTTGATTGCCAAGTTCCTTATTAACAGCCTATATATATATAAGATTCATTTCAGTATTTTCATAAAAGATGATCTAAAACATCACCTGACTTGACTCCCTCATATTCAAGATTGTAAAACTAGTTTTACAAAAAAAGGTAGTTTTACACTTACCACCCAGTGACCTGCTCAAAAAATTAATTAAAAAATTAAAATGATTTCTTCTGTCATAACAAAAATCAGAAGGAATTTGGGTTCAAATGTTGCCTCTAATATGTCCATTTTGTAATTGTATGCAACCTCTCAGAGCTCAAGGCAGCTCCCTAAAAGTTACAGAAAAGATATTGACTAAGACTATAGAAGCCCTTTCCTCAATCAGGACTTTTCTGTATTAATGAAATCAGTGTCTTCTATCTTTTATAGTTACTGTCCATCTCTTAAAGCTGTCCTAATAAACAGGACAACCTCATACTTGTCAGGATTCCAAAGTTACTGTTTATTACAAAAGCCCTTTTTTTCTGTGAGTGTCTGTGTGAATGCAAATAAGCCCATCTTTAATTGTTGATTAGCTGGATTGTCTCACTGTAGGCATGTTTGTTTTTATTCAGTATTATGCTGTTTTGTGCTTTCCCCTCAGATATTATGGACTAGTCATATGAATGACAGATTATTTTAGTGGTTCTATTAAATTTAATGGTATTTCTATATTTGATGTTATGTGGAAATTTGAAAAGATAACTTAAAGGAAATATATTTAATAATTAGAAAGTATCATCCAGTATTTTAGATTCTTTTTTATGTTTAAACAAAGTCGCATATAGTCATTCTCCAAAATAGAAATTTGAAATTTAGGGAGTAAATATTACAGAGGGTTTATTTCTCTCAGGTAGATGCTACATCAGTGATAACAGCAATTAAACATTGATAAAATATATAACTCAGCATAATTTTTCAGTCATTTTTGCAACCTAGGAACTTGTCAAATATTAAACCTAATATATTTTCCTCTGGTAAACCTGTTTCTGAGCAAATTAAGTCTTGAAAATTTTATAATTAGTGTATGAAAACAAAATATTTCCACCTAAAGATTTCCTATTTGAAAGATTGTTTAGTGATAACAGAAGGCATTTATAAAGAGGCAGAGGAGAATTCTAATTTTATCAGGACTTTATAAGATAGGAAGGAAGGAAAGAAAAACCATTGAATAAACATTTATAGCTATGAAGAGAAAGCAGTAAGCCAGCCTTTGTGCTCTAAGGAATAAAGAGAGTGGCTCCATAGGTGTGTCAACTAGGAGGAAAAATTGCACAGTACTGGTCAGAAGAAGAAGAGAAGCAAGGGGATAGGGGAGTTCACATTAGGAGGGTAAAGAAATAGCCATTTGTTGATCTGACATGAGCAAAAGAGATCTACTGCCTACCTGGAGTTTCTATAAAGATGATAGAAGGTTTCCCACGGCTCGCCAGAGCACAGACTAACATTCCTCATGCTTTATGCAGGGACAAATGTGCAGGAACCCAAGAAACATTGTTAGGAAGTTCTTGGCAAGAGATTGAAGATCTCATGAACCCAGGCGTTGTTTCATTACTGCTGTTGAGTAAAAGATGGAGCTTTAGAAGAGATCCAATTTGAGGAGTGAATAGCCAATTTGTAGGATCCTGGATCTAAAACCGAAAAAGATCTCAACAAAAAACAACAACAACAAAACTCTCCTGCCCTAACTCTCAGATTTTACAAATGAGGAAAAAGATCCAGGGAGCTTAAAATTTATTCAAGTTCACATAGGTAATAAGCAACAGTGATGGAACTAGAACCCAAACTCCCTGATTCTAGAACCAATATTTTTTTCCTCTCTTCCACATAATCTTGGGAAGATGATATCTGAGAGGAGCATCTAGAGTGTTGACGCCATTACTTTAAATACACTAACAATAGACTCTTCACCTGAATTGAGGTGAAATTGGTAGGGGGCTTATAAACAAATTAATCACCTTATCAATTTGCAAAAATTACTTTCTCTTTGGGTAGATGCCACAAGAGTGATGATAACAGCAATTACAAATGATGACAAAAGAAGATATGAAGATAAAATTGTTGAACAGTAGTCTTAAATTATCTAAGGAAGACTCTAAGTTGGTGGAGGAGATAGTGGAAATGAAGAGGGAGCAAGGTGGGAAAAGGCATCATAGTGCCACACTTGTTCATTCTTATTCCTTGCCCTGCTCTGAAGATATATAAAATCCCAAACTTTCTTGTTACAACATGGTTTTTCTCATTGTCCACATGATAGTTTTTTCTCCGCTGGGGTTAAGTGACTTGCCCAGGGTCACACAGCTAGGAAGTGTTAAGTGTCTGAGGCCACATTTGAACTCGGGTCCTCCTGAATTCAGGGCTGGTGCTCTATCCACTGCGCCACCTAGCTGCCACTGATACAGAAGAATACTATTGTGAAAACTCTTTCATTAATTGAAATTGGGAACTTTTGTACAAGTATGGCCTTGGAAACTTTCCCACTGATCTATATTAATGTTATACACCCATGGCCATAGAACGAATATTTATTTGACCCAGGCCTTCTTGACTTCAAGACCTTCTTTCTACTATACCCCACTGTTTTTTACACTACATAAGAATACTAGATAAGAATCCTTTTCCAAGTTGGATAAGTACAGTTTGATTCTGTTTCTACACAAATCACGTTTTTAGTAAAAATCATCTGGAAATGTAATAATTCCTCCTAATGAGGCTTTTTGTGTCTATATTTGTAAACATGACAGTGTATTTATTTGCCAATGACTTTCACACTGTAGATAAAACAGAAAATGGAAAACAATTTGACTAAAAGCAGTTTATTTTAGTATTAATTTTCTTTTGCTGGCTTCCATTTATTGCTGGTTATCATTAATGTGTGGAAACAAGAATGTATTCTCCCAAATAAGCTTTCTTGAAATTAACAATGAAGTTACACAAAGGCTTTTGTTTGAGTTCATGGTTCTCAAGTTGTTCCTTGCTTTTCAACATTTAAAAGATTGTATTTTTGATGACATCTTGTGTTATTTTCTCATAAATAAAAATTGTTGCTATTTAAGGTTTTAACTGCATTTAAGAACTTTTAAAGTTTCATAAGCTCCAGAATGGGAGTGTTTATGGGAAAGGATCAAAGTTCCACTGTTAGCTAGTCATCCAAAAAAGTTAGTAAAGAGCTCATTTGTGGGTCTAAACATTTAGACATTTGTATTGCTTCCTTCTTCTAAGCTTTAGCCAGCATTCATTAATTCTCAGGACCTTCTGAGAACCATAGCTTCATTTTGAGTAGAGAGATCAAAAAATGTCTCCCTTTCCTTTTGAGAAAAGTGAAAACTCCATTATATAGATGAATTGGACAAGCACCAAGCTTTTCCAGACTTCACCAACCATACCAACACCTTCCCTGTGTAAGCACTTCAATTTTGTTAGACTTTCCTAATCAACTCTAAATGTGAGTTTCTTCTATTATTCTCAGGGTCTCTTTATACCTACTCTACCCTTTTTAAATGATTTAGTTTATTTTATTAGGAATGTTTTCTTATTTACCTAAAATAGAATAATTTATTGATCATATATTCCTGGCATATTTCTCACACAGGAAAAGTTTTGTTTAAAATAAAATCTCCTACTAAAACTTATAATTAGCTTTCTTGTAACACTACAGACTCGCTTACTCTCAAGTATTTCCCTTCAAATCATTGTTGCTTGCTTTACCACCACCATTCTCCTAGACATAGCCTAACTTTCTACCCGTGTGAGGCATGCTACCCAAACTAGCCTCCTGAGTGTGAATCTTTAGTGTCACTCTGCCATGGAAATTAATTTTTTATTCCCAGAGCTAATTTCCCTAACAATATAGGGATGCCTTTGGGGAGTGCTTTTTTCTGCCAGTCTCGGATCTTTTTTTGTTCCATATGAAAGATCACATTCAGCTTGATAAAGTGGTGCTCCATTCTATATGAACACAAACTACCATATAAAAATTAAAGAGAAGAATTAGTGTTAGTATGAAAATTGATCCCACAAGAGAAGTCCTTTATATTTGTGAGGAAAAAATATCAAAGCCACAGGTACAGAGATGCTATTTAATTTAGTTATTGCTGTTTTTGGATTATTTCAGCTCTTGGACTCTTTTAGCACATAATGAGAGTAAGTAAGTGTCATATCCACACATTCTCAGATTTTCCAAACTTTAAAATAAAAACAACAAAAATTAATAACCCTTATTTATATAGATTCTTCTGCAGTCAGCCAATTGACAGACAATTTTTTAACATTTGCTACGTACTAGACACTACAGTAAACTCTGGAGCTATAAAGAAAGAACGCCATCAAAGAAAAGAGACAAACAAACAAAACTAGACCTTCAGCGATCATCCACTCTAATAATGGAGACAACATGTAAATAACTAGATCCCTGCAAGTATGTTGACATAGATGGGAGGTTATCTCAAAGAGAGGCATTAGTCTATGGCCTTCAGCGAAGGCCTCCTTTGAACTGAGTCTTAAAGCAAGCTGTGGAAATCAAAAAGTGGCCCTGAGTGGCTGGGGCAAAGCATTCCAGAAGTGAAGACTAGCCACTGGCAAGGTACAAAGACAGATGGGAGGTAGAATTTCATGTTCTAAGGCTTACTCTGAGCTAAATAGGAGGTAGAGAAAAATATCAGGAATCTGGAAAAATAGGGCACAGATTATAAAGAGCTTAAAATGCTTAACAGAGGAGTTTTTATTTGATCTTGTATGTAATATGGAGTCATTGGAGTTCATTGGACAAGGTGGGTGACATTGTGATAACTTTACTTTTAAAAAAATCAGCTTAGCAGATAAGATGCATGAAATTAGTGAGACTGAGGTGTCAAGGATGACCCAAGGCTTTGGGTTAGCGTGTCTGGGAGGATGCCCTAGTGTTGCATGATTTCAAGGGGGGAAATAGCATAATATATGTTTTGGATATTTTGAGTTTGAGATACTTAGAGGATATCTGGCCTAAGATGTTCAGAAGGCAGTTGGTGATGCAGATCTGTAACTTACAAGAAAGATTGGAGGTATATTTACCTGGGAATCATCTTTGTACAGATAATAATAGGACCAGTTAGAGTTATAAAATCACCAAATTGACAGAGTATGAAGGGTAAAGAAAAGGGGGCCCACATGGAAGTAGAACACTTGGTGTTCAGAACAGGCCAGAGTATGGCCATTTAGTAGAGTATAGGAGCGATTCATGAAAATGGAGTAGATTGAGGCAGTAGATGTGAATGTATTTGAGGGAGTATCGATAGATATGTTTAAGTATGAATATAGGAATGGAGGAAAAAAGATGGTGAATCAAGCACTGGACTCACTGGGGAAAGGAGGAGAGTGTCCCGGGGGTTGGTACATAACAAATCACAGGATCTCCCTCGGATGATGAACATGAACAGTATAAGCCCCCATGGACAAGAAGATGCTGAGGGATGATGTTACAGGAAGAATATGGAGGTGACAAGAGAAACAGCGAGTTTTCCAACTGCCCCATCTCTACCAGTGAGTTCAGGGCTTGGAGTAGCTCGGTGGAGAGAGTGATCAGGAGCGAGCCAGGTCAGGAGATGGAGAAAGTGAAATGTTTAAGTTGAAGGAAAGTTACCTGTTGAATAGCCGTTCCAGAAAGCACGGGGGAAGGGGTGGGTAGATCTGGAATGGAACAATTGGAGTGTGTAGTTCAGGGAGATAAGAAGGAGGGTACAGGAAGTTGGGGACATGGAACAAGGTTTGTGCTTCTGTGACCCATTCTGTGACCCTATTCATTGAATAGGGAAAAGATAAGGAAATAGGAATGTGCTAACCATTGAGGACTGAAGTCAAAGGACTGTGGAGGTCTAGCTCAATAACCAATTTTGTCCAGTGAGAGTCAGAAGGCCCGTCTCACAGCAGTAAGGATCAGCCAAACGGAAGGCCTGCAGAAGTTCTGTTCAGAGCTGGGAAGTTGCTGTTGAAAGTGGATCAGGGCTGAGAAAAACCTCCAGAGAACTGGAGAACTGGAGCAAAAGGCCAGACAGAGGGGATGGACTTGAATAGACTAGATCAAGCCTGACTCAGGAGTCAGAATCTGGAAAATGGTTGGCTTGGATCAGGATTGATGCAGTGAGCATAGAAAGGCAAGAATGTCCTGGAGGAATAAGTGATCTGTGGTGTCAGATACTGCAGAGACATCAAGAGTGATCCAGACTGAGAAAAGGCCTCTGGATTGGGCAGCTAAGCTATCGTTGTCAACGTTGGAGAGGCCAATTTCAATTCCAGTTTCAATGGAATGAATCTACGGTCATGATAAAGTTCCATAGTGGTCAGGGACCCAGGGGATAGATTGTGTTGAAATTGCATCTTGTTTTGATAACCCTAATCACTGCAGCTTATAATTAGCCAGTATGAAGTAGCAATAGCAGGAAGTAAGATTGCAAAGGGGAGCCTAGAAGCCATATACAGATCAACCCAAAGATCAAAGGAATGTAATTTGCATACTGTATCATATATTAACCAAAAATAATATCCTGGAGATATATGGTAAATCAGGAGAAGCCATCTAAGGCTTTACTATTAGGACTCTTTGGCTTTGTGAGTTGTAAATCTTGGACAAGTTCCAGACATCCACAGGAAGACCAGCAAAACTCCAAATAACTTTTAGATGATTAGATGATTTAGATGATTAACATAAATATGTTAATGAACCCAATCCCAAGATGGCACAGATAAGCGTGGGTCTGTTCTCCAAAAACCCTATAAAAATAAAACCTCAAACTCCTGCCTTCTCCCCCCAACCCCAGTCTTCTTCCATTTCTCTTGGTTCCATGTTACCAAGTGCTCCCAACCCTGATCCATGGTAACATAAGTAGTACTCTGTGCCTTTGCCTTTCCCCATGGAGAGGTACTTCACCACTCCATCCTCCCATCTGCTGTCTGCCCCTGCACCCTTTTCACCACTAGTCTCTCTACTCTTTGTGCCTGTTTGCTCCCACACCCTGTTTTCAAAGTATGATCGCAGCCTCACATCCCACTGCCAGCGTGGTCTTTTCTGGTCAGTACCCAAAGAACCAGGTGTGTCTGCCCCATTTCATAGTTTCATAAATTAATGAATGATTCCTAACACCAGAAGGCAGACTTCAGAGAGTTTAGAGGAGAAAGGGAGAAGGTGATATAGAGGCACTGAGTATCTAAGATGTTTTCAAGTTTAGCTTATAAGGTAAGACACAAATAGGGTGAAGACTAGAGGGGATGGTAGGATCAAGTGAGAGTTTCTGAAGGACACAGGCATATATGTAGCCAGCATTAAAGAAGCCATTAAATAGGGAAACTTAAACCTTCTCTTTCTTTCCTTTAAATGTCACTCTTCTAGAATGTCTTGTCATGCTTTCTCCACTTCCTTACCCCTATTCACTTCTTAACTTATTGAGATAGACTAGACCAGTGATCTCTAAAGCAGGTGCCTTTGATCCCTAAGGGCCTAGTTACAAGGGATCATAGATTAGATGTAGAGGCGGAAGGAACCATAGAAGAAACCATAAAACCTAGTCGTTTTACAGATGGAGGAATTGAGACACAGAGGTTTCTCTCTTCCCACCCTCTAGTCCTGGGAATTCCTTTTATTTTAATGCCCTTTACATTTGCACTTTCTCCTCTGTATTGTTCTTTAGTTTTAATAATATATGCTTATAAAACTCCTAAATTGTGTCCCTGGTTATGACATTTATAATAAATGAAATTATTTCATAAATTTGGCAAACAACAACAAAAAACACTTGGCCATTAATCATTTTTGCCCAGGGTCACATAGGTAATAAATGTGGTTGGATTTGAACTGAGGACTTCCTGATTCCAAGGCCAGTGTACTATTTATATCAACCATTTGATCAGCCAATTTACAATGAGTAAATTACATATTGGAGTATATGCTCAACATTTTGTTGTAAATGGTGGTTGATTGTTGTTTTTCCTCATAAAAATATATGATCAAAAGAAGTTGAAAACCACCAAAGAAGAGGAGTCCAATTCTGAGATTTTGGCTCTTTTATCTTGCTTTTATTCCATCACCCATCGCCCCAGTTCTCTAAGCTGCTTTTTTCAAAGTTCACCAGTTTCTGCATCCACTGGCTTTTTCTAGTTCCTAATTCTCCTTGACCTCTTCCTCTTCCATATCCATTCTTCCCATGTTTTGAAACTTCATTCTCCAGCTTCTTGTCCCCTATATAAACAGATGGAACATTTTTAAAGTTTTTTTTTTAATTCATTTCTGTTCCCTCTAAAATGGAATCATTTATTTCTACTTTGGAAAAATATGGCCTAAAAATGTTGAGAATCTTGCCCATGTAGGACTTAGGGCTTTACAATCTCTCCTGGAAGTGACCTCATAAAGCAAACTATGGTAATCCAGGGAGAGGGAAAGGGCAAACCTGTTGATTTACATTCTGATTTCCAGGCGTTTAGTCCCATATCTCCTGAACCATCAGAATAATTAAACACCAAAGCAAGTTATCAAGAAAAATTTCCATCCCTGCAAAGTTTTAAGAATAGATGAGACATTATCTATCTTAGTTTATAGAAAAATTTGCTCAGATGCAAGGGAATTAATTCTGTGACATGGAAGCTCTATCATTATGATTATATTATTGTATGGTGATACTTGCATCATTTAATTTTTTAATTCCTTAGTAGTCTCCATTTTCCAGAGCGAAAACGACTATGATAAAACTGAAGTGAAAGCTAACTCTTAATATTTCTTACTTGTTGATTCTAGCTAGCATAGGAATGATATAAGCAGAAATACTGCTCAAAATGATGCTAATACCAACTATAGCATCTTCCTAAATTCCTAAGAGGGACTGGTAAGTGGCACAGTGGATAGAATGTCCAATCTGGATCAGGAGGATTCATCTTCCTGAGTTCAAATCTGGCCTCAGACACTTAATTAGGCATGTGATCCTAGACAAGTGTGATCCCTGCTTGCCTCAGTTTCCTCATCTGTAAAATACATAGAGAAAGAAATGGCAAACTGTTGCACTGTCTTTGCCAAGAAAACTCCCCAGTGAGACCACACAGACCTCACTGAAAAATAGCTAAACGCGACTGAAAAATAACTGAACTACAGTGACAACCACCACAAAGTTCCCAAGAAATTGAAATCTAGGGCACTTGTGGCCTGGATGTTTGGCATTTCTGACATAAGTACCCTAGAAGCCCAATTTTTCTCATAATTTTTTTGTAAATGTAAGCAAGGTCAAAAACTGGCATTAAATGAACAATAGAATATTTAAGATGCTTATGTGTTTTTTCCAATAAATTTTAGTGAAAGTTATCTGATTCAGCTGAATAGTTTATGCATAGAAGCAATACATCAGTCAGCTGTCATGGTCACTGAAGCAGAATGGAGGCTCTGAATTGAGAATGTTTGTTATGGTCTGGTTTAAAGATCATCAGGCCATTAAGTTCATCCCCTTTTCCCCCACCAAAAACAAAACAAAACAAAAGGAAATTGAATCCATCAAGAAGGAAAAAAAAGGAACAAATCAACTAAGGGATAGTCTGCCTTGTATTTCTGGGCATGAAATTTTTTTGGTTTTAGGAGCTTGTGGTAATTTTCACGTATTCTGTGGAATTTCTAATAATTTTAACCCTTTTAATCAAAGTGGCACAAACAATCCCCATCTTCTAATTAGAGTTGGGTGGGAAGTAAACATGTGGACAGGGAGGGTGAATTGATCAAATTAATTAATCATTAATTTTCAATCATTAGGCCAAGAACTCAGGAGAATCTCTCTCTGAATATTCTGGCCACCACACACTCAAAATATCCAAACTCCATCTCATTTTTTTCCTTCTAACCCTACACTTTCTAAAAGTTTCCCTGCTCCTTTTATTTTATAACATCCTCCCCAATAACCAGATTAAAATCCTCAAGCATCTTTGCACTTTTTCTTCATTCTTCATGCTACAGCTCTAGTTCAGACCTCCTTCACTTCTTGTCTACACTAGTGGACTTTCCTCATCTCTCTCTTCATATTCTCCCCTGTCCAGTCCTGTGCATGTAAGCCTTCAGGCAGCTGCCTCAGAGGGAGTCTGACATTTTGCGAAGAGAACAATATTTTGAGTTGGGGATAGGGAGGGTGAGGATTGAATTTTGTGTTTCTTATCACTGTCTGGGCCTCAGTTTTCATATGCATAAAATAAGGTGAGTTGGACTAGATCATGTTTAACAACCTTTATAGCTGTAAATCTTAGTATTTATATCCGATTATAATATTCCCTTTCTCAGAAATCTTCAAGAATGTAAACATTCTTCAACTTAAAATGGAAAAACTGGTTCTAACCTTTTTCTCCAGCTTTTAAAATATATTGCTCTCCTTCATACATTGAGCTTCAACCAGATGGGATTATTGGCTGTTTCTAGATCATGCCTTGTATTCTTCCCCCATCATGCATTTGACTATGGCAATCCTCATGCATGAATAATGAACTTGCTCTTGGTTTTTGCCTGTGGAAATGCTGTTCAACTCTGGTGCCAGATTCTCCATGGAATTTTCCATAAAGTTTTCCCTCCCCTCACCCTACCAAAAAACAAACCTTTACTTTTCAAATTTATCTAGAGAACTTGGTCCCTCCTGCACTCCAACCTGTAATATACTTATTTTTGTACCTGTTATTTTCCCTCCCTCAGTAGCATATGTCATCCTTAAAAACAGATGCTGTCATTTTTCTTTTTAATAAGTAGCTGAATAATAAATATTTGCTGAATTTAATTGAATAAGAACAATTTTCAAAATGTGTTTACCTAATTGTTTCAATTGGGAAATTTTATTAGTAGGATTATGGGATCAAGGTTTAGAGCTAGAAGGATTCTTCAAGGCTATCTCTATCTAGTCCAACCCTCTCTTTTTACAAATCAGGAGACTGAGACCCAGAAAAGTTAAGTGTCTTGCCGAAGATAATATAGGTAGAGCCAAGATTTAAACCCAGGTCTCCTAATTTAAATTCTGGGTTCTTGCTTTTGTACTATGCTTCCTCTCAAATTAACCTTGGCCTCAATTAATCTGCTTTTTCTGAAAATAACTTTAGACTCTACCCTTTACCATTTTCATCCTAGCAAGTATAACTTGAGAATCTTTTATGACTTATATTATTCAAAATGAAATCTGACAGGTGTTATTTATCTTCATCTGTATCTGTCATGGAGCGCCATGAGTAAGAGACCTCAGTTACTAAAAAAGCTCACTGTGTATTTAAATCACAAAATATATTTAAATCATTTATTAAATGGTCTGCTATGTGCTCAGCATTGTGCTGAGTTCTGAAGATATAAAGACAGAAGTGAAATAATTCCCGCCCTCAAGGAGTTTGTCTCCTGATGGAGAGAGACAACAAGTTCATATCTAATATGTCTGGACTGTGTATGACACTCATGTAAAGTAATTTGGGGAGGAAGAGAAGTAGAACTTTTGAGTAGAAGTTTCATGAAGAAGTTGTTGCTTAAAGTGAGTCTTGAAGGAAACAGGATTCAAGAAATGGATTGGGTAAGGTTGTATTTCAGGCATTAGGGACAATGTGAAGGCCTAGAGATGGGATCTAATGTTGCATGTGAAGTACAGGCCTATTGGCTGAAATGGAAAATGTAGGCCGGGGTTCATAGTATTCTTAGAATGGTTGATGGGGACCAGGTTGTGTTCAATTCCAAGCAGAGGAGTTTATATTTTATTCTAAAGGGAACAGAGAACCACTGGGCTTTATTCAGTGAGGGAGTGATGTGAGATATCTTTCAATGATGAAAATTATACATGAGGAAAGTAATTTTTTTCCTTTCCTAATAAACAGGAATTAAATTAAGAGAGAACTCATAATGCCTACACCCTAATGCATTTCATCTCATTTAGATCAGTCTGGTATTTTGTTGATGAGGATAGGGACAAATGTATTATCTTTCAGCATTAGGGGATAAAGAAGTGGACAGGGCAGGAAAAGGGTCCGGGGAGGGGGGAAGAATCTAATACTTCATCTTTTTTAAAATTAAAAAGGACCCAGATAACAGTGACAACATTTTATGTAATAGCATTATTAACAGATTATTGATATTATAGGGAAACTTACCGTAGTCAGATACTTGTTACAGATGCTACTGCATACTAGTTACTCTCAAGAGGAATCCAACTGATGTCACCAGGTGATCCAGAAATGAATCCAAATATGTCTTTTCCCATGCAGATACAGTTGGTAACCAAATCAGGCTAGCTGGTACAGAGGATGGATATAGGACTATCTAGCTCCTCTTTTCTATCTCCATGTTACTACCCCACGGTGTTCCATCACTGCCTGCCCATCCCTTGTGCAAGAGGCTCATAGAGCTAAAGCTGGAGGAGCTAATGGAGGCCTACTCCAAACCTCTCACTTAACTGATGAAGAATCAGAGGCCCAGGGGGGTTAAGTGGCTACCTCAAAGATGTAGGCTTCTGGAAGCAGGACTAATTGCTTCTTAAAATTTTTTTTGAAGTCCCAAGTCCACTTCTTTCACTAACCATATAAATTTGCTTTCTGCTTTCTGAACCTGTATAGTTGATTTTAATTTCAAAATATTGGTAGTAAATATTTTCTAAATATTTATTTTCTTTTATATTATTTTATATCCCTTATTCCCCATTTTTAAAAAATCAACTAATGTTAGACTTTAGTCAGTTGTATCATCAAATTCATCATACCTCAGCATGAGCTTATTAAAGGATGCCTACTATAGTTGATCCCCAAAGTGATTTTAAAAAAGTGATTTGTGTTTACTTGAACTGATGATTTAATGTATCAATTGCTGGCTATAATGAAGAAGATTGATCTTTTACAGGCCAAATCCCTGAGGCTGTAAATTCCAAAGGGTAACCACATTTTTTCAGTAGTGGAATTCATAGTAAGAAGTATACAACTAAAAAGCATTCCAAAGCTGCAAAAATGGAATTTAACAGTAATGTACAGAACATATTTTAAGAGGAAAATGCATCCCCTAATGCAAAATAGTTATGTGTATTGCTTTCTGAAAAATGTAATGTAAAACACATATACCTATATACTTGTGTGTGCATTGTACATTCTTTTTGATCAATAAGCATTTATTAAGCATTTACTTTGAGCCTGACACTTAGTTATTCCTTTGAGAAAATGAGTTTTTGGGGGTACAGAGGTGAATTAGGATGCCTGCATTTCTAAAGAAACTTGAAGGGTAATTTCTATGTATTTAGAATGGCATTTTCTCCCCTTTGCTTCTTTTCTTTCTAACTCTTGGCAAAATTTTGTTCTCACCTAAACTTTGAACTCTGCTTTTCTATATATATTTGCAGCCAAATTTATACTGAAATAAAGAGATGGTGAGCAGTAAAATATGTTCTAAAATGCAGCATTACCAAAGCATTTTAAATAAATTGTCATGATTTTTTTTAAAAAGATGGCAGTGTGGGCTAGACATTTAGGAAGCTTCAGAACTGTCTGAATGGTGAATTTAAAAAAGTAGTCACTAATTTTGGGGTATGAGATTAGAAGGTCTCTATCAGAGACTTATTTAAAAGCATCAATGCCATTTCAAGTAAACTTGTGGTTGACACAGGATTAGAAACCATAGCTAACATATGGATGGCAGAGACAAGATTCAAAAAGATCTTGAAGGACTAGAAAATTGAGTCACATCCAGTGAAGTAATCTTGTAAGGATTAAATGTAAAATTTTATACTGGGGCTCAAAAAAAAATCTATTTCAGTATGACTACATAATAACTTTAAAAAGATCCTGCTATTATAGTGGATTTTAAGCTCATTATGAATTTACAGGACAATTAGACAAGTCAATTCCTGGCTCTGCCTTGATTACGTCTAAACTCTAAAACGGAGGGGATGGTGTAATTGGATGGTCTGTCAGGTTCCTTTCTCCTCTAAATCCATGATTCTACGTGATCCTGTGATTCCATAAAGTCTAAATTGCACTAACAAGCATCAAAAGTCCTTTCCTTCTCTGATATTCTTTGGTTCTTTACCCACATCCCTAATAAAATTCTCACCCCCCCCTCCCCATTCTCAAACAGCAGTAGCTGGGAAAGAGATGAGTGTAAGTGTGCCGAAAGAGGCAGCTTCCCTTCCCCACCCCAAATTTTGCAGCCATTAAATTTACCACTTACAAATGGCTTTTTTGATGGAATATAAACTCCCTGAGGGTGAGAACTGTTTTTTTTTGTTTGTTTGTTTGTTTCCAATCTCCAGAATGGTGTCTTGTAAAAAAAAATTAGCTAATGTTTGTCAATATTGATTCATAGAATTGGATTGTAAGTGTTGCTTAATATTAATTTGTAACAATATAGTATTTCTAAAATGCATTTCAATCCTGCATGACTGCAGGTGGAACTTATTAGTAGTGATACTATACATGTTGTTACTGTTGTTAAGCATCAGTGTTTTATAGATAGGACTTCAGGCTACTTTGGGAAGTAGTTTTTGAAGAGAATCTCACTGAAAACACATCAATAAAATGAATAATGCACCGTAATTCAGAGGGGACCTGTAGGAAGGGCAGTATTTATAATTTTGGATTTTTTTACTCTTGTTCTATAAGATTTTTGACTCACCTTTGTGTCATTCCTTTGATAACTGGACTTGGATTTTATTCATTCTAAAAATATGGTGCTTATAAACTGAACAAAGAATTGTGTACCATGGAGAATGTGACTTTTCCTTTTACAAGAATTCTCCAAGTCAAAATTTTCTAAGAACCAATTTGAAGCTCAGGTTTTGTGTACAAATTGGCAGGTGGGGCACATACCCAGTAGAGAAGCTTAAGGGGGTCAGCTCCTCTTCCTGTAGAGAAAGCTTTGCCCTCCAGCTTTTAGAGGCATATGGATGGGCTGAAGCAAACAGATGTCTGGCACCCTGGCAGGCCTTTCATTGTCTCATTTCTGTTGCCAGGCTGAATTTTACTGCAATAACCTAATGACTGTAAGACTCGTGCCTTCATTGAGATTGAAAACACGTGCTTATCCATCCAGAGTCCCAGCCAACTTAATCAAAGATTCTTAGAATCATAGAATCATAGGTTTCTAGAGGCAGAAGAAGCCTTAGCAATCAAGTTCTCTTATTTTATGTACAAGAAATGAGAACCAAAAAGGTTAATAGCTTGTCCCTAGTCACCTGAATAGAAAATATCCCAGTGAGGATTAGAACTCAACTCTTCTGAGACTGGGGCTAATGTTCTCTCTACTCCATTACAATAGATGGGAGATTCTTTAATAAACAAACCTGTCCCATTTATTATAAATAATCAGTTTACAGTCATTTCTCAGTTCAGTGATTATTTATTATGTCCCTACTATGTATAATCAAGAAACTATGACAGAATACTTCTTCAATCTGAATCTATTTAAAATATTTTTCATGTAAAACTTCAATGTGAGGATTGAAAGTCACTCCCCTGGGGAGCCCTGAGTTATGACTTGTCCACAGAATATGAAGAATGGATAAAGCTGGATCAAAGTTTGACCGTTTTGTTGGACTCAATCCACACTAGCCAGAACTATTGTATAAAAGAGATGCAAGGTGCACACATTTTTCAGAAAGAAAATAAGAGCTCCTTCCCATCTCCACAAAACAAGAAGGCTTTTGAGATCGGAAAGACAGAGGGGTCTGCTTCTGGCCATTGGAGTGAACCAATATGATACAGGCAGAGTCCGGGGAAAAGCTATGCTGCTATTAAGGTCATGTGACCCCTGGAGAGCCTAAGTGGAAAGACTCCTTTCTAGCAGTACATGATGGTTGAAAAACTTCCTTTAACAGGCTAATGACAGTGCTTCAGGGAAACCAAATAGAAAGAAAGAGACATATCAGGAGCCAAATCAGGTCTCTGTAGGCCTTGGAGCCACTGAGATGAGACCTGCTATCAGGATGAAGAGAGACTGCCAGCTCAAGGCTGGAGGACCCCAAACCCAGGGCCTTCCACCAGAGTTGGATCCAAGAGACCAAGTGCAGCTGCAGATAAGGAGTCAGTCCCCAGGAGCAGACTCTAAACCTATAGGTAAGACCAGAAGGAGTTTTCCTAGAAAGGAGTATCTTGAAAACACTTGGAGCTTTTTTTAAACTTAAATTTACCTTGTGCTAAAAATCTTGAGCCTCTTATTTTGTTTTTTTGACAGTTCAATTCAGAAACCTGAACTAAGCATTGATCGGCTTTGTTTTGAAATTGCTTCATTTTTCATACATCTATTTTTGTTGCTTTGTTTTATTTTTATTTATTTCTTAAGGAAATGACTATTAAACCTAATGGTTGGTCTGAGGACAATGTAGCCCTGATGGCCAGATACTGTGGTGATACCAACCAGAACTGGAACAGCTCCCAGTCCAAGAGGGAGATGGGCAGAGAGTGAGAGCCTATGATAGGCCCTATTCTGCTGGGAGCCTTAATCCCTTCCTGTCTGAGTTCTTCTCTTACAGCGTCAGCTCAGATTGGCTACATTTGTGTTTTACCTAATTGCAGAATGGCATTCTCAGGGTGAGAATGAAGAAGGTCAGCAGGTTTGTATTTTTTTAAACTAGTCTCACAACTTTTGTTTTCCTCCATCATATGCCTATCTATCTTAATGACATGTTGCATTCCTATCTAAACATTTTCTTAGTTCTTTTGGGGGCAATGAGGTCTTTTCATTTTGGGTGCCATTACCAGACAAAAATTTCACAGAATGGACACAGGGTTGGTGTTTAAAATGGCACTAGAGTAGTTTTTTTTTCATTTAGATTATTTAATTATGTACTTTTTTATAAGATAAAATAAGATGTTTTACTTCTGAAGCCTCTTTATGGTTCCAACACCATTTCTATCCAGAACTGAATAACGATAACTTGCATTTATCTCCTGGACACTGAAATTTCTCTCAATTTGGAATAAATGATTGTTCTTTGCTATGAAACAATCTAAATTTGGTGTGAGTATTCATATTCCTATAGCGTTTTTGCATATGAAGATCTACACACTGCCTTGTAAACTGAGACTTGTTGATTGTTATTCAGGGAGGCTAATATAAGTAAATATGTAGTAAAATGCCATCTTGGTACAGAGATTTCAGGATAGTAGAATGATTCACCCCAGTGCACATTGAGTCAGGAATATAGAACTTTGGACTCCACTGTTTAGGCATAGTTAATGGAGCACACACAGTGAATGTCTGCAATCTGGTGGTGATAGAAAAGTGTATTTATTTGCATTTTTTTCCTCATATACTTATATATGTACTTGTTTTCATCTTGAAAATGTAAGCTTCTTGCCCATAAGGCTTGTTTCACTCTTAACATCTCTGTCCACAATGCCTGTCACACAGTAAGTAATTAATAGATGTTTGTTGGTTGATTAATTGACATAGAACTTGCCCTGAAAGGCTAATCAGTCTAGCTGAGAAATAAGATGTGGTAATGTGGTATGTGATATATACTGATTTCATGATGTAGCAGACAGTACAAAGAGAGTCTAAAGGAGATGGGACTGCTTCTGACTATGGAGGGGGTCAGTTACATGAAATAAGAAGCAAGTGATTTGGGTAAATGGTAGAATAGTATTTCATTTAGTAGATAAAGAAGGGAGGGCATTCTAGTCATGGGGAATGATACGACAAAGACACGTAGACATGAGGACATTTAGGCAACTAGAGAGTTAGTTATATTAGCTTGGCAGATGCTAAGGACACACAGAGAACTCTTTAATCTTCCTCTTCTCCTAGAGTCAACTTCACATATTTCACATCTGCCTCTCTTCATTCATATAGCTACCAACCTCATCATCTCTCACCCAGGTTATTGCAACAGTTTCCTTGCTTGAAGTCTTTCCCTATTTTGGTTCATTTCCCACAATGATGCCAAAGTGATTTTCCTCATGCGCAGGTCTACTATAGGATCCTACCTTTGTGTATACATCTTTGATGATTTCTTTGAAAATTGCTCTTCCCCATTCTAAGGAGGATATTAAACCAGTCTACATCTGGCCTGGTTTCCTCATCTTTTCTGGGATTAAATTTAAAATGGAGTATTCACTTACTCTTAAGATTTTATCATTTTTTTTCTCTCTTTCTCTCTCTCACTTTTTTTGGACTTCCCTCTATGATTCATGTATTTCTTCTCATGAATATATCTTCTTATACAATACTACTCTAGCCCCAATACTTTCACATCATCTTTGCTTTCTGAATAAAGAATATCCTTCCAGAATTATATTCCAGTAATGAGCCCCATCCTACCAAATGTCAGTGCTACCAGTGAGGTTAATTTTTTTAACCATCTGATAGCATCTGTGAAACTACATCATCATTTCCTGGAGCAGAGGTGTCAAGTCTGGTGATACTTCAAGTGCCTTGAAACCAGATTAAAAATGTAACTAGGAATACTTAAAATAATTAAAAATACAGTAGAACGTAATGTTGATATGGTTTTCTGAATCAGTTTGTGGCCTGCAGAGATCCATATATACTATTTAGCAGGCCTGTCTCTATTTGGGTTTGTCATTGCTACCATACAGACCAAATAGTTGCTGTTTTTTCTCAACACTGAGGTCCCCTCTTTTAAAAAAAATAGCTTCAAATATACTTTTTATCCTAAAGCATTCAGTGGCCTTTCTTACTATCTTTTTCTGTGAGACAGTTTTTTTTTTTTTCCTCTCCTACCTCCAGATATTGGTCAGGATTTTCCTCTGATTCTACACAGCCTTCCCCCCTCCAGCTATCTTAGCAATTATAGGTTATTTTAAAGGCCTATTTACATAATTATGTTTCACTTAGATTAATAATAAAATGAGCTTATTCTTCCTGTGCATGTATGAGATTAAAATTGACATTTATATATTACTTTAAAGTTTTCTAGGCACTTTATATTCTTTTATCTTATCTGAGCTTCAAAATACCTATGAACATACCCATAGATACTATAGATACAACTAAATAGGTGAATCAAAGCTATGTGTGTTTGTATGCAAAGATAAGTCAATATTCATATGAAATTAATTTTTCTTTGTAGATGTCGTATAGATTCTTGTAGTTATTTGATTCTACAGTAGAAATGTGTCTTATACAAGAGAAAGGATATATAGTATATAGCAATATGCTAAGTGGTCATGTTATGTTCAACTCTATTAACATATTGTCTTCCTTTTAATCATTCTAACTTTTGTACTTATGATAATATTCCAAAGTTGGTGCTATCATGTGCTGTTTTAATTAAGTTTCATGCCGCCCAGATGTGTGACATGTGAAAACAGTGATTTCAATCTTGTTAGTACAGTATGTAAAACTTTAATGAATTTCTAAGTGAGAGTTCAATTAACACTTATTTCAGAAACTTATAATACATGTGTTGAAGACTCTTGAGATTAAAGAATGTTACAGAGAGGTACTCCTATTAAAAGCCAGCAAAAATGTTCTTTTTTATGCATTTCAAGATCTCTACATGATAAGAAATTAAATGAATCCTTATAAAAAAACCACAACCATAAATTACCATAGTTAAATATGACTGAATATGTTTGGGGTCAGTAGATGCCAAAAAACTCATCTCAGCGTATGATTACTATTATAAATATTTTTCCATTAGCTAGTTTCAACTCAGGATATAGATTAAAACCTTAATGGCCTAAGCAGCCAGGAAATGAGCAATATATTTATAGATTCTATCTCTGTATTTAAAAGCAAACATTTTGCCTGTTAAGAATTCTGGCTCCAGTTAACTTAATGTAAACTGTCTTCTTAAATACTTTAGCCATCTTTCGTCCAACAAAGATCTTTTCTAAAGGCTCCTTTTCCTAGGCTAATATTTTAACATATATTTTCAGCAAGTTTGCCAAAAGAATTAATTGCTAGAAATTTTCTCAAGGAGTGGAAAGTATATTGGGGTAAATAGTCATTAAAATATGCATCACTAGATAGTCAATTCTGCTATAACATGACATATAACCCCCCAAAAAAGACCCCAAAACAAAACAAAAAACAAAACCCATTAGACTATGCAAAAGCAAGCAATACAAACCACAGAGTCATTAGGGCTAGAGGCACACTAGCTCAAAAACATCATCAGTGACATGTAAAAAAAAAGATTGAAAGTTAAGAAAAATGGTAGCCCAGTCAACATGTAAAATGTATAAGAAATATATAAATTCTCTAATAAATAATTAATAAATTAAAAATGTGGCCATCCATAGCCTTGGGCTGCTGCTTAGTTTACCCAGAACAAGTTGGACAGACCCAACTCTGGAACTTTGACCTGGTGCCATGAGGCTGGAGATGGAAGGATATAGACTCATTCTCCTCCTCTCACCGCCTTTATTGTAAATAATCAATAAAAGTGGAAAAATTAAAAGCATGGAGCTTTATCTTGCTAGAGACCTGATGTTTGCATGTGGAAGTGGGCATTGAAGACTGCAGCTTGTGAGTTATTGTGAAGTGGAACAATTTTATGCATTTTTGCTGTTTTTCAAGGAAGAAACATATAGAAGCTAACTCAGAATTGAAATTATGTTCAAAATAATTCATTAATCTATCATTTGAAAAATATTTATTTTTTAAATATGAATTGCAGCAAAACTGATTGCAGGTTATCGTGTCTACAGCTCTAGTTTTTCACTAATATGAAAGGTACTGACGTGATCAATTCCTGTCTGAATCTATATATGTTGTCCTATCTTCTTTGTAATTTAGCCCAGAAAGCCAACAAACATTACAAATGGCTTTAAATCATCTCTAGTTTTGGGTGTGAATCACCCTGATTCAAGGTTCTGTCCACCTGGGATGGCACAGTCTAGACTACATCTGCTGAATTCCATCTAGATTTGAGGGAAGAGAATGTTGATTATAAAATAATTCTGATTCAACTCTTGGGTTTCACTTAACCTGACAAGGCTCAATGATTTTGTAAAAAGAAATATTTAAATAAGCTTTGAATGTCTTCATAGGTGATAAGTTCTATTTCAGTCTGCCTTATGGTGTGGAGGTGGTGAACATGAGCTCTTGAAGACTGCACCTCAGTTCATCATTCTCCAGTCCTCATTTTTACGCACTCTACATCCCCAGGGTGCTGGCATCTATCTCTTGTCACCCCTCACTTGACAGCCTCTCTGTTAAACATCCCCTTCATTCATAACCAACATTCTGGCACAGTTTTTCATCACCTTAAACCCAGACTAGTGCAAGAGCCTTCTCATGGGATCCCTACCTCCAATTTTTTCCCAACTACAATTCATTCCGCTGGGGACCCTCCTACTCAGGAATCTTCAGTGGCGTTCTCTTTCTTCCAGATCAAATATAAAATCTTCTCCTTGCTTTTAAAGCCTTTCACCACCTGGCTCCTTCCTTTCCAACCTTTCCAGTTTTCTTACCCTACTCCTTTCCATATTCTATACAACCCAGCAACAATGGCATGCTTCCTATTTCTTGAGCACAACTTTCCACCTCCTGACTCTTTATTATCTACATGGAATGCTCTTCCTTCTCACCACTGCTTTCTGGCTTCCTTCCAGACTCAACTCAATCCTCATTTTCTCTAGAAGGTCTTTCCTTTGCTCCTATATTGCTAACGCTTTACTTCTAAGTTTGTTGCTGCTGTTCAGTCATTTCACTCCTGTCCATTTGAGGTTTTCTTGCAAAGGTACTGGAGTGGTTTGACATTTCATCTTCTGGCTCATTTATGTATGAGGCAAACTGAGACAAACAGGGTTAAGTGATCAAGTGATCAGACAGATCAGACAGCTATTAAGTGTCTGAAGCCAAGTTTAAAGTCAGAAAGATGAGTCTTCTTGACTGTAGGCCTGGTACTCTATGCACTGTGCCACCTAGCAGTCCCACCTCTTGAGATTATCTCCCACTTGTATCCGGTACATAGAAAGCAAGATGGTACCTTGGATAAAGTGCAGGGCCTGGAGTTAGGAAGATATAAGTTCAGACACTTACAAGGTGTATGAGCCTGGGCAAGTTATTTTTTCCTCATCTGTAAAATAGAGGTCATAATAGTACTTCAGTCTAGCAACAAAGGATACCTGCCATCCAATCATGATAGCTGAACATTGAGAGATCCATCATGAAGAGATTAGCTATAGGTTAGAAATTTGAGAATCATATTGTCCCCCCCCCCAAAAAAAAAGATTATTTTCTGGGGCAGCTAGGTGGTGCAGTGGATAGAGCACCAGCCCTGAAGTCAAATCTGGTCTCAGACAATTAACATTTACTTCCTAGCTGTGTGGTCCTGGGCAAGTCACTTAACCTCAGCCTCAGGGGGGGGAAAAAAAAGATTTTTTTTTTTTTCAGGAAAATCTCTTGTATGGATTATCTGTATGTCAACTTTGGCAAAAGACATGCAGATCACTTATTTGTGCATTTCAGAATACAAAAAGTTAGATTTACTGATTTGTGGCAATATTGTTTCATTATTATGTCAAACTATTTGATTATTAGGATACAAAAACAGATTTAAAGTGCAACCTTAAAAGTAAGCACTAGTAGTCTAAACTCCATAGTGCTCTTTCTCTAGACATAGAAATTCTTTCTTGGATTGTCTTTATTATTCACATTTTGGCATCACAAATTACCACAGTCTGAAGAATTAGTATTGAGACTCAAGAGAAGGGTACTGGTGTGGTAGGTGATGGGATTTCTTAGACTCAACATTCTGAATGATGAATTGCATAGAATTAGTAGGGGTATAAATAATGTCATAGAATAGCTGCAATTCTGGAAATAAATGGGTCTCTTGTGGTAAAAGTCAGGTACCTCCAGCTACGCAATGCCAGTTTAGAAGAAGGTCCCCAGAGTTTGGGGTAAAGTGTTCTGTGGAAGATTGATGGGAATACCTAGAACAGATTTACACAGAATGAAAAAGCTTATATGAATTGTATTATCTCAACTATATTTTTAATCTACATTCTTTAGCTAGAGACCTTCAGTGCATAAGTCGAATTATCAATATATTGAAGGAATAACAAATTTTTAAGTGTATTTTAAAAAAACACAGAAGTCTAAGGAGTATGATCTAGTTTCCCCACTGCTGGTTTAGTGTAGAGTGTATCATGTACCAGATTTGGTGACAGAAGATTTGGGGTAGGCATCTGGTTCTCCTTATCAGCTCCAAGACCTTGGACAAGTCATTAGCTTTTATTTCTTCAGGTTACTCCATTATAAGATCGTTGTTGAAGGAGGACCTTCAACATTTTTGAAAAGACCATGACATCAGGGAGGTGATACCATGACATGCAAGTGAACTTAAATGGGGGAGGGCTATGCAAGGTCACCCGCCTCACTTTCTGCTCCAGAGCCATCTGGGTTCAGTGGCAAGATATAGATCAGGATGACTGGAGATGGCCCTGGGTGCAGTGGGAGACCTAGGCCTTTTTAAGCTAAAGTCTTCAACAGGTCACAGTTTGTCTGAGGCCATACCCATTCAGTGATTAAGAAGGCAAAGTAGCAATTGAGATCAAGAATCTCCTCTTTCATCTAGTCCAAAATGATCTAAATAAATGAATCTGGGAGGGGAAGACCCTGAGAGTTTCTATCCAGAGCAGAAATGATTTCTATTTACTTTCATTCTGAGTTAATCTGGACTCAAACAATGACCAAATGGGGCTTTTGGTCTATTGGTGGCCAATCAATAAGAATCAAAGTGAGTTGGTTTTTCCTTCTTTCCTCCCTCCTTCTTTTCTTTTTTCTTCCTTCCTACAATAATAAGGAAGACCTGAGTTCAGATCCAAATTCAAAGCTATTTGACCTTGGGCAAGTTACTTAATCCTGTTTGCCTCAGTTTCCTTCTTTGTCAAATAAGTGGGAGAAGGAAATGGCCAACTACTATAGTGTCTGGGCCAAGAAAACCCCAAATGGAGTCACGAATAATTGTATATGACTGAAAAATGATTGAACAATATGTAAAAAAAGCATTATTATTAGTGGTTGTAATAACATAATACTTGCTGGCCTTTCTTTCCTTTCCCTCATCATTACCCCCTTTCCTTTTTCCTATTGCCTGATCACTGAAGAGCTACAAAATTGTGCCAGTCACTACTAGCACTCTAATAGCAGCGTGCAAATTATTCAGAATAGTTGTCATAAATTCTTTAGAATGTACCTTTCACAAATCATTCCCAGGGTAGGCAAATCTGTGATATTATTGAAGTTGAGTAATAATTGAGGCATTGGTTGATATCACTTTATTAATCATTAAATTATGTATTTTTCTTTAACTTTTCTTAATATTTTCTTCTCTCTTTCTTCTCCTTTATCCCTTCCTTGTTTACTTTTTCCTTTTCCCTCTCTTCTCATTTAAAAAAATCTGCCTTTATGCCTTATAATGATGTGAAATTGTATCCACAGACATTTCTCTGGTCTCCTGTTTGAACTAAAAATGTACCTTTTGATGCCTTAAATGAAACTATGTTGTTACTTGGAAAGCCAAGTAAATCAAAGGCATGGGGAAATTGTCAGTATCTTTACTATAAATAATACATATGTTATTGGGATGGTATCAATACATTCAAATCAAATGCTAGAAAAGTCATCATTCTGTAAGTTTAGAAGCACTGGTATTCAGCTCCCAATAGACCACAGAAACCTGACTTTCATTTTAATGTAAGCTAAATTGAAAGAGAGCATTCTGGAAGTCTAAGTAAAACAAAGCATACTAACGTGTAACTGTATCAGGAAGGAATAAGATGAGAATCTGTTGAAGCTGAGAAAGCCTTGTGGTTTACAAGAAGTAGATATCTACTGTATTAAGAGACATATACTTTCAAGATGAATGAAAAAAAATTTCTTAATGGAAGAAGCCTTTTACTGAACAGCGACAATTTTATTTAATTTTCACTTTTTCTTTATCTGGCTTATTCTTCAAACAGTATTCCATTGAGAGCTTATTTTTTAAATTAATGTCTTTGCCAGTTGACTTGAGAAATATTATTTATAATAGATTTTAAAAATTTAATGGAAGAATAAGTTTTTAAAATTTTATAATCTAAGACTGCATTCTTTGAAATGTTCATGAGAACACTAGTTGTATGATGAACTATAATAGGAGGCTTTCAAGGGCAGGGATTGACTGTCTTTTGCTATATCCCTAATACTGCACATAGTAGGCACTTAATAAATGTTTACCGACTGAAGAGCTGGGCATATGTATATAAACATTAGACTATCCTTACCTTTAAAGAACTGTGATTCTAAAATGAGTCAAATAAGCAAATATGTTATATAAAAATGTTTTGTAGGTAGTGTGTGTGTGTGTGTGTGTGTGTGTGTGTGTGTGTACACAGAGAGAGTGAATGGGATGATCACTAAAAAGCTGCGTGAATCAGGAAAATCACTTGAACTTGGGTGGGAAGAAATGATAACAGTAAATCAAGCATCTATAATTTTCAAGGTGTGGAATAATCTTCCAATCTTTATCAGATGGATTACATTTTTCCTAACATTGTAAATAAGGCTTTTAGAATTGCCTGAGGTTCATCATCAGAAAAGCTAAGTGATGTGCTATAGTTATATATCTAGTAAGTTTAAAAAGCAAGATTTACTCAGCTATGCTCTTGAGAAAGAATGGTAGTTCATACAGGTATTCTTCTGATGTGTGTATAATTGTTTTGAGTGTTTCTTATCACTCACTGTATGTTTAGAGATCTGTACTTTAGGGATATTCATGGTAGATTATATACTTAGTCTGTACTATGGGGCAGTTGGTGTTATTTGTTAAATGAATGACTATTCTTCTAGTTCCAGTGCCAAAATACTTTTAAATTCTTTTTTGTCCTTCGCTTGAATGCACCTTGAATTGAATATTTTAATCTTAACATGTTTTTCTTCACTCTAAACCCTGCCTAATAATCTAATGTTATAAAGTTAATCTTCATTTCCACTTGGTAATAATACTCATCATTATTTTCACTACCTTACTCCTTTTCTCTGTAAACAGAGCTTTTGATTTTTCCAGAATTTCTTTATTGATTATTGCCTCTGGAATATAAACAGAATCAGTTATGTTCTTGGAACACAAATTACAAAAATGAGACCGTCTGCCCTCAAAAAGTTTATATTCCACTGAAGGGACCCAACATATTTACAAATCAGTGGGAGTAATTTTATATTGACATGCATTGTGTGTACAATATTTGTATTTTCTGCCATAGCCAAATGACTATGTTCCAAACCTTTCATATGTTATTTCGTCCTCATTAGAATATAAATTCCTAGAGAATAGGGATTGTCTTTTCTATTTGTATTTCCATTTCTTGGCATACTGCTTTTGCTCATAAGTGCTTAATAAATGTCTTTTTTTTGTTTGTTCATTCATTCATCTTGGTATAACTCACCTAAGGGAAGATAAAGTCACTCGAGGAGTATCTCTCCACACTCCATATTGTCAGGGACATTGAATCATTCTTAAATACAACAATAGCTGGAGACTGAGCTTCAGTGAGTGAAAAAGAATCTGAATGATTAGGAAAAACTTGGTTCTTGTCAGGTGGTTGGAAAGTAAAAATGCCACACAAGGGGGAAAGGAAGGGAAAAGATAATTGTAGGAATATATGCAATTTCAACATACTATTACTTCGCTAATTTTTCAGAACATATTTCATAGTGCTGGGTTTTTTGTCTTACCATATTCAATTTGACTAGAATCATGAAAGAGAAATTTAATAATTAACTAGTATCAGATACCCATGGGTCAAATAATGATATGTGAGAGGAAATAAAATTATTTCAAATCCATAGAATTAGAATACCAAGAGTGTTGCTAAGTCACTGTTTGTAATCTTTGAAAGATAGAACTATGAGAGCAAGAGAGGAACTGTAAGACCAGAAAAGAAGAAATAATTGAGAGAGAGAATGGTGTTATGAAGATGAGGCAGAATACATAGACAAGAGAAGCCTGACTTCAATTTTGGGTAAAGTTCTTGGATATTTTAAGAAACTGTTTGTAGGTATTTAGAAAGGGAAGCAGCTGTCATATAGAAGTAGGATAGTCTTACCAAACACAGGTCATAGAAGAAAATTCAAGTACAATAGGCAGCTTTGGTTCTATCAAAGATAAAGTATGGTGCTTCCTTTCTGTGAACAGTCACCTCACTGCAAGACTACCAGACAGTCACTCTATTAAGTAATTCTGCTTAACTTTTTTTTTTCAGAAGTTATTTCAGTTTTTTCAGAATGGGTGTCAGAGTGGGATGATAAGATTATTATTTTTAGGGAAGTATCTGTTGTTTCAAAACCAAATGTGTAAGTATTACATTTTATTTTTATAAAAGAACAACTTCCTCTAAACTAACTCTTCTTTTTAATTATAGTAAGAAATTACACAGGTAAACTAGGGAAATGCTATAGTTTTTAGCCAAAAAAAAAAAAATCTACAAAATCTCTAATGCAATAATTTTGGAACTTATTGAATGCCTGTACCCAAATGATGTCACTGAGGGAGTGATATCTCTGGTATAACATGCTTCTAGGAGATTGCTGTTGGCCTTGTGCTTTTTAGTATTTTTATCAGTGATTTAGATAAAGGTATATGTGACATGCTTATCAAATTCAGCGTTGCACAAATCTCAACAAGATAGCAAATATCTTAGGTGATAAGAGTTAGAATTCAAAAAGGTATCAGTGGGTTAGAATAATGTGCCACATCTAATAAGGAGAAATTATTAGAAATAAATATAAAGTTCCATCCTTGAGTTCAAGAGATCATCTTCAGAAAGATGTGAGGTGTTTGACTACTTCTAGGGCTTTTAATGGATCGAAAATTCAAAACGTGCCAGCATTATGACAGGGTAGTCAAATTAGTTATATTAAGAGCAACATAATGTCCAAAATAATATTCTGTGCTGGCAAGACTACATCTGAAGGGTTTAGGTGGGGTAGAGCATTTCTAAAGATATGCACGGGAATGAGAGATCAAATTGGTGAAAAAACTAAAGACTAATCTTTAAAAAAGAAAAGAAAAGGTTGGGAGGGCATAATAGTTGTCTTCAAGTATCTAAAGCACTTTAGTAGAATAAAAGTTATGAGAGGATGACTTTGATTTAATACAAGAAAATATTTTCTGCAATATTTCTGAGAGGGTGAGAATATATTTATATCTATCCTCTATAAATGGGAAAGATCATTACCACCTAGCAATAGGTAGCTAACCATCTTGAGCTATCACAATGAAACAAAGAACATGATGTATATTGACTAATGTCATATATAAGGATAATTAAGACAGAATTTGAGTCATTGGGTCTTTCATTTGTGAGTTTCTTTAAATACATAGGATTTGTTAACTCCAAATAGCTCCTTTACTGAGTTATACTCATCATGATAGGTCATGGATCAGTAGGTGGAGCACTGAGCCTAGAGTCATATTCAAAACTCTGAGTTCACATCCAGTCTTAGATTCTTCCTGCTGGGTAACCTTTATCTGCCTTAGTTTCCTCTCATTGGTAATAGCACCCACTATCAAGGATTGTCATCAGTCATTAAACATTTAAGAACATACTATATATGACTCCCTGAGAATCTGGGAGAGCTTTCCGATGTCTAATATCACACCCCCACACCCTCCCATTTTTGTCATTCTGAGGGAAGTGGTGCTAAGAAAGAGTGAATTTTAGAGTTTATTCATCTTGAAGAATGTTGTTCTTAGAGATCATAAAGTCCAGGAGAGAGTCATATTGTTATAAAGATCAAATGAGATTCTGTTTGTTAAGCTTTAGCATGGTGGCTGGCACATAGCAGACACTTGATAAATGAATGTCCCTTGCCCTTCCCTCTACCTGTGATATATATTTAAAAATCTGGGAAAGGAACTTTCCTTAATATTCTTCTTCAAAGGCTAGTTATTTAATACTGAAAGGAAATGATATGTTTCAATTAAGGAATATTCAAAGATGCTAGTGTTCCATAATTTTCATACCTTTCAGATAGAACGTTACTTTTCTCCTAAACAATTTATATTCCACTCATGTCCGAATTGCATTTAAAAGGAAATTATAGGGGCTTGATTATAAAAGGAGAAGAGAGATTTCCCTTAAATCCTTAAGCTAATGTAATAATGTGTTTCACTTCCTCCTTTTCCCTTCCATCAGCTGGACCTTGACAGTAATTTTTCTTCTATATATTTTCCTGAACCCTTTAATAAAATAGCTTTTCCTCTCTCTTAATTTTCTCTGGAACATTTTAATTTCCTTTCTGAGTAGATTCTGGGAACTCTCTATGAAAAAGAAATGAGAATTCCAGAAGACTAGAATTATTACAGAATTTTAAGGAACAAGTTAGAGTCGTCATAAAATGAATATGCTACAGAAGGAAAATTATGCAACTTTAATACTTTCTTGTCAAATGTACCTCTATATATGCAAAAAACAAAATCAGCAGAGTAGCTAGACACTAGGTTTGAGACTAGTACATTATAAAAGGGAACTTGTAACTGATTCTCAGTAATACTAATAGTTTGCATTAGTATCAATTCTCAGCAAAAATTCCAGAATGTATTATTAAAGGGAAGATAAATGAGAACCTAAGAAAGGAACTGATAAATACAAGGAGTAGATAATGATTTTTCAGGTCATTTTATCAAGAACAGATCATGCTACAAAACCTATGTGGGAATTTGTTTTGCTTGACTGTGCATAGTTGTTTAAGTTTTAAAAAAAAGTTTCTTTGTTTTTTCTTTAAAAAAAATTCAAATAGAGGTAAAATGAGAGGAGGTACAGATCTAACTATAGAATAATCCCCCCAAAAAAGGGAAAAAAAATGAAAAGAAAATCATTTTTAAATTCATAGGAGCAGAAGGAAGGCCAGAAACATTTGCCGATACTCAAGAGTAGCTTTGAAAGTTACAAATTGAGATTATTGTACATTTAAAAAAGAAAAGCCATCTATATGTAAAAAATTCACATTTGTATACATAATCTTATTTTCCTGTTTTACCATGTATATGGGGAATTGCCCATTTTTGTGTGTGTGTGTTAAAGTTCAGAATGAAAATTTTAAACTAGGAAGAGGCCATGCCAGACTAAACTAACAGAGTTGCTAGACTGTTAATACTTCTCTAGCTCCTCTTGTGGGAAAAGATGGAAAGAGGTAGGCTTAAAGGCCATAATTGACCATTAGTTGGTCAATGTCAATTTGGAAAGGTTGCCAGTGGATGCCCTGGGGGTTGATTTATGCTTTATCCTGTGCTGTTAAATGTTTTTTTTTTTTAAGCAGTTCCTCTTATAAAGGCAGATATGACATACTTATCAAAGTTGTGGATGACACAGTTGGATGGAATACCTAATACACAGAGGGATGAGAAAGTCAGGATCCAAAAAAACCCTAGTAAACCAGAAAGCTAACTCATACCTAATTGAATACAATTTAATATAGAGATCAATGTAAGGTCTTATATTAAGGTATAAAAAATGAGCTTCATGGCTGCAAGATTGGGGATATGTGCTAGTGGTTTATGTGAAGAAGATATAGAAGGTTGAGTGGACTGCTAGTTAAATATAAAGCCTTGTGCTAAATGCTTCATTATGCTATTTCATTTAATCCTACCAATAGTCCTGGGACTTAAGTATCATAGTGATGAGGTGGTTGTTTGTCTTTCGTTTTGGAAAAGGACCATGACACCATTGACAGGCAAGTGAATTTGGATTTAAATGAGGGAGGGCTGTGCAATGGCACCTGCCTCATTTTCCCCTCCAGAGCCATCTGGGGGCAGTGGCCAGATATAGAGGTTCTCAGTGGCTGTATGGCATTGGCAGAGAGACAATGGAGCCTTGATGGAGTGCTCCCTGGAGTAGACAAGGAAAAAGCTCAGATAAAGATCAGTTTAACTTAGGTCCCACCTTCTGTGAAGATCCTACTGTCAGAAATCCAAGTTATATCAAACCCCTGAGGGTTATGGGCAGCCCAGTTATATCCTGTCAGAAATTATCAGCTTGTAGCCTACACCATCTTTGCAGAACCCACTTTGAGTCAGTCTGCCATGACACTCTGCCCCCTGGGGTCTCTCTTCTTACCCCCCTCCCCCACTTTGCCATGAGGTGTCTCTCTTTTACAGCTAACTAACTCTTTGAGGATGCTAAATTCTTTTTAGGATTTAGCCTGCCAGCTAGGGCATGCACCAACCTCTTGGGGTATTTCCTTTCTCCTGGCTAATTGTAAGTTCCATCAGAAACTGGACCTTTCCATCATTAATTTTTAGAACCTCTTTCTTGCTAACTATATGCTCTTCCACTCCATTTCATATTTACCATTTCTGGTGTCTGTTGTATGTGTTCATTTTTTCTGTAATCTCTTCTGACTAAATCCACCTTTTGCCAAAGAGAATGGCTATTGTGAATTCTTCACATGACCAAACTCCATTTAGTATATGCATCAGCCATATTAGTAGGAGACACATTATCTCCTAGCAAGGGAGGTGACGGACCAGGGGCCTGGTTTCCTCTTTACTGGTCTGACCACACCTGGAGTACTGTTTTTATATCTTGGATCAGCATTTTAGGTTATACACTAAGAGCTGTGGAGAGGACCCAAAGGTTGATACAAGGAAAGGTGAAGGGCCTACAGATCATGTCTTTTGAGGATCCCCTTAAGGAAAAAGTGATTTTTAGCCTAGGGAAAAAGTAACTTGGGAAGGGGTATCATATCTGGCATGAAGTAGAGCTGGAAGGGCCATGTTTAGAGAAGGGAGTAGATTTGTTCTGCCTGACTCCAGAAGACAGAGCTCTGAGCAAGAAGCATAAATTGTTCAGAAGCAAATTTGATGTAAGGAATCTTATCCTGACCATTAGAGGATCCTCAAAATAGAAGGGAATATCTCAGGAGATAACTTCTTCCTCCCCACTGGAGATCTCCAAGCAAAATTTAGTGTCGCTACTTGGATGTGGTAGGAAAGGAATCCTTGTTTTAAGTCTGAGTTGTACTGCTCACATCTGAGGTCCATTCCAACATTCTGAAATTTTGTTTTGAGATATTGAGGGAAGCTAATAAGTAATTAGCATAAAATTACCATAAATTGCTATTGTTTAAATAGAAATGACCATGTTTACTTACTAGATATTCTTTAGAATTTCACTGGTATTCATACCAAGTAAAAACCCAACCATATCAATCACTTCTTTTACTCAATAAAAACATCTTTTTAAAGATTGCCACTAGATACTTTATTCTCCCTTCCCATTCAGGTGGCATTTCCTAATTTTATATTCAATTTGTCTTTTTTTTTTTTTCCTCTCAAAAAGTGCTAATTTCATGCTTTCACCCTACAGCAAAGCTTATTGCTTAGCAACCGACAAAATAACTAATGGGTCTATAGTTTCCTATGGCCTGAGGCCTTATTTGTTTGTTTGGGGGGGGGAGGCGAGAGGAGGAGAGAAGCACACTTACAAGGGGGCAGGCAGTTTCCTTCACACAGACTGGAAGTGGTTTCTCTTCCTTTTCCTCCGATTTTGGCACTATTTCTGTAGCGTCCTTGTGGGTACAAGTGGGGGTTCCGGGCTGGGAGGCAGTGTGTTGAATGCACTAACAATCCATTATTTTTTATTTGTATTCCTTTCTCAATTTTGACACAATTTTTCTTCTTGCATTAGGTTTGCTATGTTTTCAGCATTTGTTTCAGACAGTCTCTCCTAGTTAATTAACCCTGTTAATGATGTATGCTAAAGAAATGACTGCATCTGGATAATAATTTCAGTAAAATCTCAAGTTCTTTTTTTTTTTTTTTTTAATTAAAGGAGAAACATGCAAAGGCCTAGGAAACAAAGTGCATGGATATTAAATTTAAATGATTGATACCATCTCCTAGTCACTTTTCAGTTATATGACTAGCAGCACTGCAGTAACAGTAAGTGTTTCCAGGGCCCCTAAGCTACTGCCACATTTCATTGTCTCATTGGTTAGTACAGACATCAAGTTTATCGTTTATCCAAAGCTACAGTGGTGCATCCCCCATTCTGGTTTCCTTTACCAGATCTGTGTTTTTAACACTATTCAAATAAAACCTAGTGTCCAATAAGCTAACTTCCAGTTTATATCCTGTGGTATTGCAGTAAAAAGGTGTGGTCCAGGAAAACATCATCACATGTTATAAAGGTATTAGCAGAGCTGGAATATGTGCCATGAAATAGAATCAGGGCTTTTTTGATTAGGAGGAAGCTGAAATCAGGGTGTTTGCTTTGGAATTCAGAGCCAGTCAGGCGATGCTAGGGAAAATTTTTAGCCAGTAATCTTTTACAAGAAGAAACTCCTAGACTATCACTTTTTAATGGTTAATTATGCTGACAGATTCATCATGAGCTTTTATTATAGATCTCTAGTAAGAGGTCTGCCTCCTATACAGAGAAGTTTTACAAGTAGCTACTGATAAAATTGGAATTGTTAATGGATATAGATTTGTTTCATATGTCAGAAGTAGGAGGGGGAACATAATACCTCCTTCGAAAATAGAGGGGCCTATTAACTATATTTTCTAAGTTCTTTGGGCATTGTTGATACACAAGTGTTCATATGTCAGATTATTATTTTTTTTAATCAAGAACATAATGGCAAGTTGAAGGAATGGAAACATCTAAAGACTCAGATAATATTCCTACCCTTTGGCTGTTATACAGATTACCTGGAGAATTGGAAGGATTATTTGTATCGAGAAGCTTTTATTATTGTGATTCTTTAACAAAACCATCTAAACAATTAATAAAGCAAAAATAATCTTGCAGTCATTTGTACTATATGTTTTATAGTGTGTTGTGGCAAAAGTACAAACTTCCACTTTTAAGTGGCTAATTTTAACATTTAGAAGTGGCTCATTCTGATGCTATTATTCCTAAAACATTTTAAGATGGCAAAAGTTAGAATTATTCCTAAAAGATTTAGAACAAACTGACATTTGTAAAAATTATGGATGGATTAACTGTTAAAGACCAGACAATTAACAATTCATTTGAGTTTTGGGAAAAACATTGAACTGGGATTGTAGGCCTCAGTACAACTCTCTCATTTTACAGATGGGCAAACTGTGATCTAGAAATGACTATTTCTCTGACACTGTAATGCCGGAGAAACTGACGCAAGATAGAGATTAGAGAGTATTTAATAATTTATTTAAAAGGGAGAGATTTACTGGGACCAACTGGATCCATGGTTTGTTCCCAAGGCTGAATGAGAGCATCATCTCCAAGAATCCAGCAAACAATGTGTTCTGATATATTTACACATGGCTCAGACTGGGGGGAGGAGGGATATACTGAGGCAGGGGTGGAGTCAGGGTGCTGAGAGCAGGAATAGGACTCTGACGGGGTGGGGTGAGCCTCTGGAGATGGGAAGACCTAAGGTGAGGGAGAGGAACCCTGGAGGTGGGGAGAGGCGTCTTGATAAAACTGTATCTCACATTCTGGTAGCTTGGGATGGGGAGAGGCTTTCTGATATTCTAAAACATAAGATCTTTTATCTTATCAAATATTCTGATAAAGAGGGAGGGGAGGTTTTGCAGGATTATTATAAACTGAGGCAGAACACTTAGAGAAACTGAGTCAGGACTGGGTCAGAACAGTTAGGGAAACTGAGTCAAAACAATAAAAGAGAACTGTGGCATAGCAACACTTAATTGAAAAAACTAATAAAATAATAATCTAATAAATAAAAATGACAAACTTTACTAAATAATTTTTTAATTAAAAAAAAAAACTTATAGAAAGGATTCTTGACTTGGAAACAGAAGGCAACCAGAGGGCTCAGGGGTGAGAGTACAAAAGCTGATGTCAGGACAACCCAAGTTCAGATTCAGATCCAAATACTGTATTTGCTCTCTCTGACTCTGGACTTAACTGCTGTCTGCCTCAATTTCCCAATTTATAAAATCCGGTTAATAAGAACACTTAAAGCCTTTTGTCTAACTTAAAGTACCATATAAACTTGATTTGCTGTTTTTATTATTAGCAATTTATAGCCTTGTAGACAGCTTCCTATCATCTTGGGGTTTATAATCTAAGTCTGTCAATAAGGCACATATATAACTATGTAACTATATATATACATATATATATATATATATATATATATATATATATATGTAACTATAGGAATAATAATAGTACTTGCCACCCAGGGTTGTTATGAGAATCGAGTAATATAATATGTATCTGTAAAATATTTTGTGAGTCTTAAAGTGCTATATAAATGCCAGCTGTTAAATATTGCCTTTTTTTTTAACCTATACATTGTAAGTAGACACATATTAATCAACTGAACTTGACATTTATGTGGAAAAAGACACTAATGATCTTTTTTCTTAAAGTTAAGTCTTTATCCTTTTGTTTTATATTATAGATGTGAGATTAGTGGTATATTTTTTTATTTTCAGTGTTTATTACTTTTCAATATAAGTTAAAACTATTTTAATAAATAAAACACATAGATGAATTTTGGAAGCTTGGTAGTCTCTTTAAAAGAACCCTAAATCCCCTGTATTAGTAAACTGTATCCATTTTAAATTGTCTTTCAAAGTTCATAAGTGGTATCTTTGAATTGCACTTGGCTGAAACTTTAAAGGTCATTTTTGCATCTGACCAAAAAAAAAACCCTGCTGCTTTAAACAAGATATTTCATTTGGATCTTTACTAAAGATAAAAATACATAAAACTGGGGTATTGGAAAATCCCATGACTAGATCCACACAAAGAAAGATTCTACTATCAGGACAAAGCTGTTTCCATGACATGGCCTATAGTAATAAGTGTTTTGCTAATGGTTATAATAAATAAATACTCCTCCACAATAAATGTTATTCTCTGTTTCCTGTCCAAATGGACAATCATTCTTCATAATAAAAATCAATGATGTGCTGCTTGTTGCAGTCAGGGAAATGTGAAGGAAGAGTTTCTCTTCTCCTTTCTACTAAGCAACATTTAACCTGCAGCTGCACTAACCTTTACTAGTCATCCATGACAGGAAACTCATTGAAATTTCCAAATCACCCACCAAAACAGAGCAAAGTACAAAAAAGGGATGGAGGCCTTCAGAGGAAAGGGCATGAGGCTGATCTGTGTGTACATGGCACTCCCTCCTTTTCTATGCTGGCTTCTCCTGGTAGCTGGTAGAACAATGAATCTCTTTCTGTCCCAGCTCCTGCCGTCCCCTAAATCCTCTCTTCTCAAGTCCCCTTTTACTTTCAACACTACTGTTCCACTCTTGACAGATTATGCCTGGCACAGAGGAGGTACTTGAGAAATTGATTTTCTTGCCTCCTATTTTATTAAGTTACTTGAAGAAAGAGGCTCTTTAATCTTCACTCCAATGTTTCTTTTCAAAGGTTAACTCCTCTATCTTTGCCTTTGTTTCTCTACTCTTCTCAATTTCTAAGAATCTCATTCCAACTATTTATATTTACCCCTTATTTTTCTCTTGAAATAATAGTAACTAACATTTATCACTTACTATGTGCTAGGCACTGTGCTAAGTGCTTTACATTTATCTCATTTGATCTTTACAAGAACCCTGGGAGGTGGGTGTTATTTTGACCTCCATTTTACAGATGTGGAAACTGAGGCAAAGAGCTAGTAATACAGCTAGTAAGTGTGAGGCGGGATTTAAACTCAGGTCTTTCTGACTCCAACTCTGGTGCTCATCCATTGTGCTGAAAGGGGGTTTGAATCTAATCCAGTCCCTTTAATTTAGAGATAAGAAAACAGATGCCCCTTTAGAAGAAAGGGATTCTTTAGTCCCAGATAATTAATATCAAAGCGTGGATTCCAGCTAAATAGTCTAATTAAGAAGCTGTGTCTATTATTGAGCCCTTTCAGTTATGTCTGACTCTGCAAGACCCCTGGCAAAGATACTGGAGTCGTTTGCCATTTCCTTCTTCAGCTAACTTTACATGTGAGGAAACTGAGAAACAGGGTTAAGTGACTTGTCCAGGGTCACACAGCTAGTAAGTACATGTGAACTCAGGATGATGAGCCTTCCTGATTCCAAGTTCAGTGCTCTATCTGTTGTGCCACTTAGCTGAAAATTAAAAAGTAAACTAAAAAGGGCAGGGGTTGGGTTTTTTTTTTTTTGGTCCCTTATCTCCCCAGTAATAGTAGGTGCTTAATAAAAACTTAAATACATGCTTGATTGATTGCTCTTCCCACCATAACAAATTGCCACCAAAGTCTTCAGCTCAAATCTTTCCATAGTTTTTGCCAAACAGTCTGTCCAATTAGGAGTCCTTCTCCTCTGGTTCCTTTCTTTGATTCCTTGCCCCTTCTGCTCTCTTTAACTGCAAACCACCATTCATTCAATCACGCATTTAACAAGTATATATATTTTTTAGTAGCTGCCATGATCCTCCTCTTCTGTCTTTCCTGTCACTCATTAATATCATCATTCCCATTTCCCTATATCCAGTCAGGTATCAAGTTCTATTTATTTTGGTAAAGTCTCTTCCATAATTCCCTGTCTTTCTATCAGGTAGACACCTTAGTCACATCTCCTGTTTCTTCACCCTTGGGGGTGGGATAGGAGTGGAGAAAAGGTAGTGATGATAGAATGGAAAGATTCAGGATTTCGAGTCAGAGATCCTGAATTCAAATCTTGACTGTGCCATCTGTGTAACCTTTGCATAGTCACTGCCCAATATTGTCCCTTCCAGTTCTAAATATATGGCCCTGTGGTTGTTATACTTGCTTCTCATCTGATCTCCTTGTCTACATTTCCCCTTTCCAATCCCTCATTGCAAGCCTCACATTGTCAGGTGATTTCTCTGCCTCCCAAATCCTAATTATCTAACAAGATGAAGTGGCTGTTCTCTAACCTGGTATTCAGTTAAGTTACTTAGCTTAGACCCATCATCTATCTCTGATCTTTCTTTATCACATTATTTCCTACTGTCCTTCAGCTGTAGCCAGAGTACCCTATTTTCTCCCTCCTTCCTTCCTTCTTGTCGTCCCTTCTTCCCTTTTTTCTTCCTTCCTTCCCTTTTCTTCTTTTTTCCTCCCTCTCTTCTTTCCTTCCTCTCTCCCCTCTTTCTTCCCTTCCTCTCCCCTTCCCCTCCCCTTCCTCTCCCCTTCCTCTCCCCTTCCTCTCCCCTTCCTCTCCCCTTCCTCTCCCCTTCCTCTCCCCTTCCTCTCCCCTTCCTCTTCCCTTTCTTCCTCCCTCCCTGATTCCAAACCCAGTGCTCTGTCTCCTGAAATCAAGTGTCTTGAGTTCACATTTGAATTCAGGTCCTTCTAACTCCCAGGCCTGTACTCTCTTAGCTGCCCCTGAGGCTGCACAATTTACTTTACTCTGAGGATTCTCTCATCACCACATTTGGCCCAGCCTTCTATGTCACACTGGGTCCCCCATCTCCAGGAAGTATTTCATGACCACTTTGCCAACATGATCTCTTCTATCTCTAAATCCCAAATTTTTAACATTTGCACCAGTTGTATTTCTCTTGGTCTTATATGACATCACGTTGTTTAATTTTTCATTTCTGTATATCTTGTTAAAGACAGGATCCATAAACTGATGTTCAGCATTCCTTCAGAACATTTAGTAGAGGTTATATCCATATTAGAGTATTTGGCAAATAACATTTCTTGAAATCAAATCTGGATTTTGGAAGTTTCCTTTAAAAAAAAAAGCATCAACTTCACTTCTCCCTTATTTCTTCATGATGGGGAAGAAATGTTTTTGTTAGACTTTTCACCAAGCCCAGGCACTGCTCTGTGATGCGTGACCATCATCCAGTTTATCGTTCTGTTCTTTATCTGTGTCTGTCCTTGCCTCGTCATGCACTGAGTACCCAATGTGAGCCTTTTGCAAGGAACAAATAGCACACTGGTTTTATTGCTAGAAGCTTGTGGTCATGAATGAATTATTTGAAATCATTAGGTGGGTAAAGACTACTTCCTAAATTAAGTTAAGAAGAGCTATGTGTGGGAGGAATATCTTGTGGCATCCAGGCTTGGTGTGGAATAAGGTGTAGCATTCAGCCAACACCTTAGTCTTTTTAGAAGATTCTGAATTTATCCCTATTTCTTTTATGACTATTATCAGCATTCTCTTTTCAAGCACTAGAATTTATAAGCCCAATTTCTCATTTCTTCTATTGAATGGTACAGCAAATCCCACTTTTTCCTGCCTCTTTTTTTTTTTAAAACAAAAAAAGTAAGAAAGTATCATGGAAAGACCACTAGATCTAGAATCAGAGGCTCTGGAATTGAATCTCATCAACACTAATTATTCCTTGTGAGATCTCAGGCAAATTATTTTATCCCTTCTGGGATTCTGTAAAATGAAGGGGTTTGACTAAATTATCTTTTACAATACCTTTTATCTTCAAATCTTATGATCCTCTAAACCAGGGCTTCAACTTTTTCCATTTACAACTCTTTTGCCCAAGTAATTTTTATGTGAATCCAGGTATATAGGTATATAAAATAGGAATATAAATAAAATATTTATTGATAACAAATCATAATTTTGCAGTCCTCACATTGTTACCAGATCCTATCTGAGTTAAGACCCACAGTTTAAGAAGCTAAATAATGATACTTAGTTCACATGTAAAAACTGGAAACAGAATTACCATCAATTAATACATAACATCACTGGAAGAAAATTTTTCATTGTTGGCTGAAGATATTATTATAATAATAGTAACTAGCATTTATATGGTATTTTGCAAATATCACAATTCACCTTACAACAATCTCTGGGAAGTAGGTGCTATTATTATCATTTTCATTTTAGAGATAAGGAAACTAAGGTAGATAAAGCTTAAAAAACTTGTCCAGATGCACATAGCTAGTCTTCCTGACTCCAGGCGTTCTATCCTTTGAGCAACCAGACTCCTTCCTTAGATATTGTAAAGTCCCCTGATTTAAGTGAAGATCCTGTCCATAATACTCACCCTTTGGTTTGTCATACAGATAATTATGGGGCTTCTCTTTCCTGTACTTTAATGGCCTATCTTTCCAGGGCCATTTCTGTCCCCTGTGTAAATACTGTGAAAAGTTGGCTATTTCTGATTTACATATACATGTATATATTACATATACATACATATACATATGTATACATATATATACATACATATACATACATATATGTGTATATGTATGAAGAGGGGGATTGGGAGGGAAAGAGGGGGAGAGAAAAGAAAGAGATGGCTTTACACTCAGTAAGTGCTTAATAAGTACTTGCTGAATTTAATATGACTAGAGAATAATTGCTGAATTATGTACATATTAATTTATTCTGGAGACTTTGCAGATCGTCCTTTTGTTGTTTAAGAAGAGGAAGAAGTAAGTCATTGTTGAGATCTACCTGTAGATAGTATTTTCACCTTTGTTTTTGTCGTTTGCTTGCTTATATTTTTTCCTCATTTGATTTGATTTTCTTGGACATGATAAATGTGGAATTATGTTTAGAAGACTTGCACATGTTTAACCAATATTGGATTACTTGCTGTCTAGGGGAGGGAGGGAGAAAATTTTGAAACACAAGGTTTTCCAAGGGTGAATGTTGAAAACTATCTTTGGATGTTTTTGGAAAAATAAAAAGCTATTATTTTTAATCCCTCCCAAAAAAAATCTATATGTAGAATTGAACAAAGAAACATCTTACCAGAGGGGAAGAAGAGCCTTGGCTCTAAGATTTCAGAGCCCCTTCTATTGTCTGCCATATTTTTGTCCTTCCTTTGTGTTTTTTCTCCACATATAACACTGACAGATCTATGGGAGGGTATGGCAGCATTGTTCACTGATTGGAGCTTGAGACAAGGTGCAGAGGTGGGTTGACACCAAAGGCCAAAATTAATGTTCTTTTTAATGCCCTGAAATCTGCCTATGTGGATCGATGACAAAATAGCAAAGCTTGTGAAATATTACTGATTTGGTTTCTATATTCATGTCTTATTAAATAAAAATCTCTATTTCATTTTTTGTCTTCATGAACTTTACCAGCTTGAAAGATTAAGAGAGCAGAAACCTGGGCTGTTTGATTTGCTTAGTAGAGCATAGGGCTAAGAAAAATAGCCCAATGAGAGTGATTTTTCAGATCTCAATCAGCAAGTGTCCCAGAGATCTTGTAGTTACTCTTTGAATGTGAAAACGTGAAATGAACAAATTTTAAAAGCATTAGCAACACATCCTTAAAGAATATCGTTTTTCTTAATGGGATTCTTGGTCTGTAGCTTATTCAGCAATTGTTTTATAATCACATATGTTTCAGTTTAATCATTAATATGATTATTATTCATAAAATAACCCACCTGTTCACTTTCAGGATTCTGATTTGTAATTATCCTCAACTTTTCATTCTCTCTGATTCCACATTTCCATTTAGTTGCCAAATCCTACTATTTCTTTCTTCCCGATATCTCCCCCATTCTCCCCTTCTCGCCACCCACATAACTACCATCACCCTTGGATTGTTCAACAAGCTCCTCTCCAGCCATTCAGGCTCAAGTCTTTTTCTATTCTAGTGCACTGGTCATACTTCTGCCCAAGTAATTTTCCTTAAGATCTGACCATATGATTCCTCTACTCAAGAATTCCAAGGACTTTCTACTGACTAGATTAGAACTACTTAAACACTTTTGCTTTTTGGTCCCTCCCTATGCTTCCAACCTCATGTACATTACTCCTCTCTGTCACACTCTGCAAAACAGTCAAAATTACCTTTTCTTTGTTTCTCACACATAAAACACTCCTCCTTTTTGTCATATCTTTGCATGGTCATCCCTCATACCCAGAAGGCACTTCCCTTTTATCTCTAATTCATGATATCCTTGGCCTCCTTTAAGAATCAGCTCAGGTTTCAATTAATGTTACATTTACCTTATATACAGTTTTACTTGGAATTGTCATTTCCCCCATTGGAAAGGAAGCTAAGGGTAGAGGATTTCTTCATTCTTTGAACTTGTATCCTCAGTACTCAGCATTGTGCCTGCACACATGGCATGCACTTAATATAAACCTCTTGATTGATTGATGAGAGCTGCCCTTCATGAGCCATGTATTATTGGTTACTTTGGAATCATGAGGAACTTTCTAGGGTTTTATTGCTTTACTGTTGCTCATCATGTCTTAATATGATTGACATTTCTATACAGAAAGCTCCAGGACCCACTTAAGGGAAGGGAATAAAATATAGACCATTTGAGCTTAGACCTTGTTGGTTTAAAGCAATAAAGTAGACAAACTGCTATAATGCCCCACAAGAGGTTGATCCACCTATTCCCTCCTTGTCCTTCCAGCTTCCTTTTAAGTCCTTTTAAAAGCAAACCCTTCTCTTTAATTTTTCCCTCTTTTAATTATATCCTGTCTATCCTATAAAAAGCTTTCTCTGTGTATAGTTGTTTATATGTTTTCTCATTGGATTGTAAGTTCCTTGAGGACAGAGACTGTCTTTTCCCTCTTTTTTTGTATCCTCAGATCTTTGCATTGTGCCTGATTGCTTCCTTCATTGCAATCAATCAGTAAACACACAGTAATCTATAAAGCAATATGGAGGATCCACTCTTTTCATTATTAGTATTGAATCAAAATGTACAGAGGGATTCTAAAAATAGATAAATAGAATCATTGCCTTTCTTCTGAGGGTCAGATGATTCCTTAAAACAGGCCAGCTTCCTTGGAGGAGTAATAGGAAGGAAAAAAAAATCAATTACGCAGATGGTTTGAGAGTATACCTGTGACAGTGAATAGCTATAGCAATGTCAAGATCCAAAAAATTTTAACATGCTGAGCGATTCACATAAAAAATTTAGAAGAAACTGTGAAGACCTCTTCTTGCCTAGGGTGAATAACATTAAACTGGCATTTCAGAAAAACTTAGGTTCTTGGATTTTTTGGCAGTAAAACCATTCCCAATAGAGTTCTGTTTGGGATCTGTTAAATAAGCAGTATCTGGAAGCAGTATAATAAATATATGAATTTAGCAGTTATCTGTAGCACATCCTTAAAGAGTCTACTTCCAGGAATGATATTTGTTAGTTTACTATTGTCCTGATCACCTGATATCACCCTCCTTTTGTCCTATCTCATGATGAAGTAAATGTGACAGATGCGTGTGTGTGTGTGTGTGTGTGTGTGTAAATTTCCAAAGGAAATTCATTTAGCTGTTTTCCAAATGGCCGTTGCAGTATTCCTTTTTCCATCCACCATATGTTTTTGAAGCTGTCCCCAATGCATTATTACAGGAAGCAAGTCATTATTCCCTCCCTCCTGTCCCCTTTTCCAAAACAATGATAGATCGTTTTTAAAAATCCCAAGTTGTTAATACTGGTACAAATCTTAGAAATCATTTAATCTCATTCCCCTCATTATATAAATAAATAAAATGAGTTCTAGAGAAGTCCAGGAATTAGCCAATACATTGCTAATAGTGGATGTATATAGCAAATGTCTCAATGATGACTAAATGAATAGTGTCACTTGCCTTAGATCACAAGGCTATTTAATGACATAACTGCCCAAACTTCAAGTTTCCCATTTCAGAAAGGATTCCCCAGTAAGGATTTGAGCTTTTTGAGAGCAGAGACTGTTTTAGCACAGTGCTTGGCACATAGGAGGCTCTCAATGAATGTTTGTACAGTAGACTGCATATGGTTGTACTCAGAGAGATCACCTTTTTAATGGATCTTTTATTCTCAACCATCTGTCTTTTGGAATGGACTGCCTAGGAAGGTTTTAAAGTTGTCTGCAGTTTTAACATTAAATATCTTCCTTTTTGCATAATGTTCTTTCTTGTAAAAATTTGGGAATTATTTACTGATCCAAGGGAATACCCCTTTTTCCTTTTGGAGTTGGACAGTGAGCCGTTCAGTCTGAAACTGCAGAAGGATGCTGTGGGCATTGAGGGAAATTAGTTTACTCTTCCTTCAGATCTTGGTGAATGTAGGTAAATGTGAAGATGAAAGCCCATCACTGTCTGTGTCAGTTTGATTGCTTTATGATGATGGTATTAGAGCCAGAATAGGAAAACTCATTTTCAAAGAGTATTTACCAGAAACACAACTTTTTGCAGAATCTGAAATAGGCTTTCTGCAAAAGAGAATAGCTTCATACTTCTCTTTTATCCCTGACCTCTGAAAACGAGTAGGACGGAACATTTTCAAAATATCACTAACAAGACAAAAACCTATTTAACAGCACACCTAAACAGCAGGGAGCTAGGAACTTTATAAAACATCTAATATCATTTCTGTGGCTATATTAAAGGACCTCTCACATGAGAACTCTTCAGATATCATCCTAGTCAGACTTTACCTAATTAAGTATAATTTCTATTAAGACAACAAATCAGTACTTGGAATATTTAAATTCCAAAGAATTTTTATGGCATTGCAGATGTGCCATTTATATGACCTTTGGAGTCTTAAAGGAAAATATAAATCTCTGTAATTTTTTATAAAGTATATATTTTTAAAATACTGTGATTAATATGATGATTTTAAGTGCATTTTAAATGAGGCAGGAAAAAGAATGCACTGGATTTGAAATGGAATGACCCACCTTCTAAGTTCACCTTCACTGCTTTCTCTTAAGTAACCATATTCTCACTTCACATCTCTTGTCTATAAAATAAGGTAGCTTTAACTTGATGATTTTTTAAAGATACTTTCCAAGGCTAAAATCTTATGATTTTAGGAATAAATAAAATGCAGTGAATCACCTAGACTTCTCTGTATTGTTCTTCTCTCCATCCCTTCTGTTGACTAGGTGTAGTGATCTCATTAGTAGGGAATAATAATGTTTATTGTCACACTGTACACTGGCTCCCTAGGTGCCTTTGTGACTGTTCAAAGGCAGTTATAATTCTTGTTTGCCACTGGGTGGCTGACAGCAGCGAGTGAGGAATTATGGGAAGCCACTCTCTTACCTTCAACAACAGGTGTCTGTACCTCATTCATACATCACAGGATACATTGGGCAGCTCTAAGTCTCAGTAGCAGAGCAGAAAAACGAAAGCCTGGAAGGATTTCTTTTCCCTCCAGTGCAAAAGGTGCTACTAGATCCAGCTGAAGCCTTCGGATGCTAGTGAGTGCACCAGGAAGTGCCTAGTATCTTTTAAAGCTCTTCTGAAAAGATCCAGGAACATTTTAAAAGCCTACCAGGTACGAACTGTTTGAATTCCTTGTAAAATGCCTTGTTTGCTCAATTGTCACTTTTTTTAAACGTTTGTGTTAAAAAATATAAATATCTTGGAGCAAAGGGGAAAATCTTTAAAAGAGAAATAGTCACTGAAGTCACAATGCTGCGGTTCAGGAAAATTTCAAATGAAAATGTTAACTTGCTTTAGCAAGAGTTAAATAGAGTTGGCAGCTGTTTTAATCTTGCGGATTTCACCTCAAGTGTTGCATTTTTGTTCTAATAAGCCTATTAAAACGCTTTTCTGTTTCCTAGCAATAAGGTGTCTTTTTCCCCCCTTCCTCTTTAAGGGGAAGGTTTGTTTGGTTTTTAATCCAGAATGCTCCAGCTGTTGCTTAGATCTTTTCACATGCAAATTTAACATGGTGCTATTTAAATAACCATGTTCTTCTTGTGGAGAGATAGACCAGGAAAAATGGGTGGGGGGGAGGGAAAGAGGAGGACGCCTTGGGGTTTATCCTGTTTTTGTTCTGGAAAGCAAACCTGCGACGGTTTGTATCTTTGCTGCTGGTCTGTTGGAGAGAAATTTCCATATGACCTATAGCCTTCTGCTTTGGGGACTCCCTTCATTCTCAGATTTGAAGGAATACCCTTCCAACAGAGCTAGTTCTCCAGCTTTACTTTAGGATTGGGTTTTTATAATGGGATTCTTTCTAAGAAAGACTACATCTTATCAAGTTTTGTAGTCACTTTAAACACGGGCTTTAAAGGTATTTCCTCTGCTTTTTGTTTTTCTCTTCATTTCATCCTTCCTCCATAGAGTAGAATATTGGCAGTATTTTCTGTGAGGTCATTTAAATAACTTTTAAAATGTTAATGTTTGAGCTTTCAGAATTCATCTCCCACCCTCTCTGCTTTCATTGGAGGTATTTCCGGAAGTTCTGTGCTTTCCACAGCTGAACCTTTTCCGTGTGTTTGGCCGAGGCTATAACCAACCACGGCTGTCTTCTCACTTTTGTAATTAAATCTACCCTTGAAAATCAGTGATAAAGAAAATTAAACTGGTGGGAGGAGATTTATGTTGTTTTTCTTTTGTTTAAAATAAAATGCAGGGAGTCTTTCTTTCCAAGAGTGGTTTGTTTTGATTAGAAATGCTTGCCTTTCTCTAAGCAAGTACCTTTTAATTTTTAAAGCAGAAACTTTACTTTTTGGTAACAGAAAGTCAGATCAAGAGCTCTGCTGAAAGCTTTTGGATGTTACTTTTTTTTTTTTTTTCCCCCTTCTTCCCTTAGAGAGCTGGAGATTGGGGTGTGGTTATTGTTGCTATCCATATATCATTTTGCTTTTTTGCAACTTTTTAAAAATAAAAATACTATTAGAGGAAATTGTTCTTTCCTCCAGTAGTGTGGAGGATGTTTTAAAATTTGTACTTCTTTAAAAAGTATGCTACTTTAAAAAACTAAAAGTTGTCATCCCATCCTTTCCTTTGAACGTGCAGAATTCACAAGAAGTACTTTAAGAAAATCTTAAACTTCCCCCTCAAGAAGAAGTACCTTCATATAGAGACAAACTGGACAAAGATGGACTGTTAAGAAGAATTTTGTTTTGGTTGAAATTTTCATCTTTCTACCAGGAACTGAAAAACTTTTGTTAAATTACCTTTTTCTTGGTGGGCGTAAGGTTTCTAATATTAACTGAGGGAATTTTTTTTTTTCCTGAGGCTTGAGGAAAAATTTTAGAAACTGAATTTTCCAAGTTCTGAGTTGAGAATTCAAGATGAATTTATAGCATTCACTTCCTACAGAGATAACAGCAACCTCCCTTATTCTTCCCACCAGGGGTGAACTGCAAGACAAGGCTTTGGTATCTTTTTTTTTTTTTTTTTTTTTTCTTTTGGTTTGTGACACTCCACCCACTGTATCTTCTTCAGGTGGGTGTGTTCATTGGCACTGAGCTTGCAGCAAGATTTTTCTTTGGATAGTGAACCTGGTCTGGCTCTGGTGCAGTTGCTGCTGCTGCTGCTGTTAGAAAGCCAGCTGGCAAGATGATGGAAGAAATCTCCATAATGGTTGCCTACGATGCTCATGTTTTTAGCCAGCTGTATGATGAGGACTTCCTTACAAGTCTTGTGGCAATCAGCAAACCCAAAACTATGGTAGGTAATACTTCTTGGAACGAATGCAGATATAGATGTTATTATTCATGTCTAATAGACTAGTCACCCCCTACTGCAGCCAAGTTTTAGTTTACTAAGTTGAAAATAAGAGTATTGTTTGTGAGTTCAAGTACAGAAAACAATGGGAATCTACATTTTTTCATAGGTTTGTGCACACTATATACTATTGTAAGACATTTAGAATAGTACAGAGTATATGTATAGCTATGTTAAACTTTAGGTAAATTGCTTAAGAAGTGCTAATAATGAAAGAATTTTCAATTGTAAAACTATTTGGTTCAAAGTACCTGCCATATATGTACATATGTAAATAGATATGTTTAGATAAGTGTAGTTATATGTGTGTACAATTATACAAACACAGAAATGTATGTTTGTCTCTGTGCATGTGTATATCTATGTGTCATTTGTATTCATTCACATAGATGATTCTTCATGCATAGTACATACATATATAAGCATATTGTATGTACACACACACAAGTGGTAGTTTATGTAATTATTTCTGCCTTTTTGCAAAGGCATTTCTCTATAAATGGGCAACAACTTAATTGTATATTCAATTATATAACTAAATCAGATAATTTTAATTTTCAGATTCTAGAAACAGTTAATCGTCTTGGGAATGATTGTGAAAATATTCTGTGGTATAATTTTGTTTGGGATTTTGTGTTTGTGAAATATTTCAACCATTTTCTAAAGAGCGAAGTAAAAAGGGTTTTTTGTTTATACTTCTTGTCTTCCTGAGCTGCTAGTAGAAAAAGGAAGTGTTTGTATTTAGTCATCAGTGCTCCAAGAAAGACCACTCTTATAGCAGCAGGTGATGATCCCCCCAAATTTATGCTAACTTTCAGAGGTATTGTGAATATGTTGAAATTTAATATAAGGGAATATTCTCCTATAACAAGGTCAGTGTGTGTGAAGTACATATAAACTATTTTCTTGAGAGTAGTTTGATTCTACCAAGATTCATCTCTAAAGGGATCTGATATTTTAGAACTGTGCCTTATTCACACAGATAAATTGGATCTTTTGTGTACTATTTATATTTAAAACACAGTTTTTAAAAAAAAATTAATTTTCCTTTGGATTGCTTTGCCATGCGAAATACCAATATCAAATTTAAACCAATCCTGTTGGGTAGGTAGGCTGAGGGGCTCTTAATTTATAGAGGAAAGAAGAATGTTAGTAGAAGTGACATATCCAAGGTGACATAAAAAATCTGGGCATACCCAAGACTTGAATGAACATCTGACTCAGTCCGGTGCTGTCATACCTGTGTCATGCTGCCCCTGTATCATGAAACAAGTATATACAAATAATGCATATATCTATAACCAGTAATTATAACCATTCACACATCCCTTTACATTTTATAAATCTCTTTGCTCGAAAGTCTTGTGAGGGAGATCATATCTTATTATCCCCATTTCACAGACAAGGAAACTGAGTCTCAGAAGTGACTTGCCCAAGGTTGTCATATGGCTAGTAGGTAGTTGTGATTCAATCCCATATCTGTTAGTACCTTTATCTAAAATTTATTACAAGAATCATTGGAGTATGTAGCTGAGGTGAAAATATACTTTGGCTAATAACTTCAAAACAATTTTTTAAAAATCAGAAGTGATTGTAAATACCCAATTTGAGTTTTCTCTTTTCTCCCTGTCCTGAATCTCCTCTTTAAAAAGCCTACCTATTGTTGGCATCCTTGTAGTGAAGTAACCTTATTGTGTACTTGTGTTTGCTTTTGAGGGGATGGGAGCTCGGGTCAAATTTCTTGACTCTATAATCTAAGCATCGAGTCTTTATAATGGTTACATTGTTGTGAAGGAACAATGATTCTGAATGTCAGTTGGGCAGTTATTTAATCATTCACATGTACTATATACACACATTAATCCATATGACTTTTTTTTTTTTTTTCAAGAAATGAGTAACCTAATAAGGTGCCTCCCAGTAAACACCTTTCTCCTTTTGGGCTCTCTCTATCAGCCATTGAATGGAGGATTAGCTTTGTTGTAAACCCAGTTTCTTCAGGTATTTCTTCTGGGTCTGAAGGCAAAAATGGCCCTGCAGATTTTGGCTAGCCCCCTGGCAATAGATGTTACTGCTCTGTAAATACGTTTATCACACTTTCTAATAATAAAGGTGTGGTGGTTAGTGGTTCAAATTGTATCTTCTTGGTTTCCATTGTGTTGGCTCAGTGAGATACTTAATTTTTTTTTTTTTTTTTTTTAACTAGTTGAGAAATTACAGAGTGCCGAGCTTCCTCTTGGGCAGTTTTCTTTTGAAACATTGGTTTGGTGCGGCTGTAAAAGCTGGAAGAGAATATTTGCCATCTCCTTTTGATTCAGTATTGATTCCTCTTTTATGTGTGGTAGAAGCTCTTAAAATTATGGTCAGGGAAGCATCTCTATATGAAAGAGAGATGAGCTCTCATGGATTTTTTCAGTATGAAATCCATCGGTTTGCTACATGATCTGATTCACTACATGATCCGATTCATTGCCGCGCAATATTCCTACCGTTATATAAATCGACTTTAGGAATAGGATAAATATTTAGGTATTTTTTCTAAAGCTATTCAGTGGTTTCTTAGCATTAATTGAATTCCATTCTGGAATTAGACATCATTTAGTAGTGGTATGTCCCTGATCCTATGAATGATAGTGAAATATCCCATTAACTATTGTGGTTTTCAGAAGTGATTTCTGGACATTTTCTTGGTAGCAGTTACTAGTACTTTAACCTTGAACTTGTCCTCTTTCTAATCTTTCTCTGAGAGAGAGAGAGAAGAAAAATTGATGTAAGAAAATTTTGGAAGCCCTGTATGGCCAGTGTAAAACTGAAAAGTGTTCCTGGGAATGGGAAAGACTCTGCAGGTTATTTGCCAGGACAAATGACACGAAGATCTGAAGTCATTTATTATAACTCTAGCAGAAAGACTATTTTAATAGGAATCTGACAGACTTGAAAAGGTTCTGATGGTTACAAATAGAAAAATAACTTAGAATAGAATAAGAACAGCTTTGAGACCCATTATTATTAATCAGGCCTGATAATAGTATCTTATATTTTAATAATGCTTTCTGGTTTACAAAACACTGTGTATCCATTTATTGTATCTCATTTTTTTTATTTCTCAGCTTCGATCTACTCTGCTAGCTAGTTTGTTGGAGGTAATTTTAGCCCCTGTGAGGAAATTGAATGGTTATGACTTGCCCAAGTTATAATGCCCAAGCTAGAATTGGAATGCTTTTTTTTTTTTCTGTTTTCTAATTTAATGTTCTTGTTGTTCTATTTATTCTTATGTGGTTCTCTTCCACCATTCTTCCATATACAGTTTCTTTATCGGATACAGCTTTTTTTTACTGGTAGTAAGCCAATCATCCATATTAATACCGCTTCACCTTTCTCTGTTCTGCTTTGAATGACCTTTATTTTTTTTTTAAACATATGTTTAATAGGAAGAATAAATAAAAAATCATATAGCCTACATTTACATATATCACAATTATATTATGTTATATAATTTGTGGAAATCCATTTCTGCATATTTCTACTACTGTGTCAACCATTTGTGAAATTTTTTTAATATCTTAATAATCAAATTTTATACCATTAATCCAGATTATGTAAGAGCGAAATAGAGATGGACTTGAATAACCTTTTAAACCACGTGGGGTAGGTATTTTCCACAGATTTCAAATGTTTCCCTCTCTCTATTGTTAGTAATCTTCCCACCTATATCTATCAAGTTCTGGAGTAATTTAATTTCTTTATTTTGTGCAATGAAGAAGAAAGTATTTGAATCCTAAAATTCTGTCAGTTCAGAATTTACATTTCAAAACTCTTTAATAAGTTATGCATATTTAAATTTGGCTAGTCTAACAGAATACTCTTTCTGGTCAGCTCCTTCTTTTAAAGGTAACTTAATTGTGTCCTATAACATTGTTTCATCCTGTAATTTTGATCAGGTACTGATTAGATTAGATTGCCTCTCACTTTTTCCCTATGAGATTTTGTGATATGACATAAATTCACACAGGAATACATTATTAAACATATATTAACTTATAATTCCTGAAAATTGTTGTTAGAATATCTGAAATTGTCATTAGTTAAACTCCAGAAAGCCCAGATATGTCTTAAAAATGTACATTTGTTGGAATAATTCATTTTTATCTTGAGGACAAACCCCAAATATCAAAAACTTAAGATAAGGCATCGCAGATCAGTCAGTAACTGACCTAACCTTGCCCTTTCTGTGCTTTACATATTATTTTCTGGGGGGAAAAAAGCAACAAGCAGAAGACCCCCTGAGCTAAACTCTACTGCAGAGAGCACAACTCCATTGGACTGGCCACATTGTATAGAATGCTTAATGTATACTTACCAGAAAGACTTTTATGCAGAAGTCATACAGGGCAAACACTCACAAGATGGTCAGAAAAAACAATACAAGGACACTCTCAAGGTATCTCATCAGAACTTTAGAATTGATTGTATGCTATGGGAAACACTGGCACAGGACCATTCAGCATGGCATGCCCTCATCAGAGAAGGTGAACAAAGCAGAATTGAAATAGATCAGAAGAAATATAAAAATGATCAAAGTTAGTGAGTCTACCTGAAATATTGATAGGGACTTTTTATATCCTAGCTGTGGCAGAGCATTCTGAGCTCATATTGGTCTTATCAACCACAGTTGAACACACTAACTTGACTCTAACATAGTGATATCATTCTGGTCCTCTTCAAATCCGGAAGACAACCATCAGACTTATCTGGGCAAAGAACATTCCTTTTCCCCCTTTCTTGAGTTATTTGAAATTCACGTTTAGAGTAGTCCTAGTCTTCTCATTATTCATCTACCTTAGTCTTCATCACTAACTCCTCATATTTTTCCTGACCTTGGATGTTCTCCTAGATTTTTTTTTTCAGCTTCCTTTCGTGAGTTGTCATCCTCAGTTAGATAGTAAGCTTCTTGAAGGTGGGAACTGCCTTTCTTCATATATACTTTGTCCCTTTATCTTATTCACTTGTTTGTGGTGATCATTTTTATGCAAATGATCTATATCCAGTGCTAATGACTCTTCTGAGAGCTTTTGTTTATTTCTTGGGACTTCACTTTTTTCATTCTATGATACCACTATTAAATCATTAAACTTTGGTGTTATGTTTGACTAGCTTTTCCCCCTCCTCTCTTCTATCCAATCCATTACCAAATCATGTTGGTCCTGCTGCTGCCAGATGTCTCCTCTGTCCTCTTTTACATTAGTATAGGCTGTATTACTAGTAGCATGACTGCTGTTGATAGTGTCTTAACATCCTGTCTTAGCTTTCTCATGTTTTGAGAGAAAGCCCTATGTTGATAATAGATAAAGAAGTCGGTGTCATAGGATTTAGGTTTGAACTGATGTGTAACCCTTGTGCAAATTATTCCCCTCTCAAAACTTCAGTTTCCTCACACTTAAGATTAGACCAAATGATGTGTAAGGTATGTTCTAGGTCCATATCTTATTTTCTTTATATTTATAGTCAGTAAACATTTGTAGATCATCAGCTATATGCCACAATGTGCTAAACACTGGGAAAATAAATACAAAAAGATGGTTCCTGCCCTCTAGGAGTTTACTGTTTTATTGAAAAAAAAATTATACACAAAAAGAACCTGAAAAGCTTGTGGGAGTGGAATGGAGAGGAATGGTGATTATGGTAGCAGTATCCTACTAAACTGAAAACTGGAAAAAGTAGTGATGGGGGGACATAGTAGTGCAGACAGTAGGAGGAGTTCCAAAGTAGTAAAGTGAGAAATGGAGAGAAGGCTGAGCTGGGCTCTCTTCTCCAATGGAGGTTTGAAATTCATGATCCCATTCTGTAAGCAGGGAGACTGAAGGTAATGATTAAATCTTAGAGTATTGCGTCTGATGAGCTCATAGGATGATGAAGTTATCCTGATGATGACCATTCTGCTTCTGGAGAATGGTGGAGAAGAAGATCAGAGTAATCCCAAAGTTAATGCAGCTAGGACACCAACCTTTTGTGTAATTTTAATGATGACACAAACTTGCTCTGATTGTTGTCAATTCCTTACCACGTTGAGACGCCCTCTTTATTTTAACATTCAATATATGTTGCTTATAAATAAGTCTAGCGATATTACACCCCTGCACAAAACCCTCCATTTGTTTCTTAGTTAACAAATAAGGGCAGCTATGTTATGTGGACCAGTAGATAGAGCTCCTGGAATCAGATCTAAATTCAAATGTGACCTTATCAGCAGTGTGTCCTTGGGCAAGTCACTTAATTCAAACTGTTTTCTTCAGTTTCCTCATCTGTAAAGTGAGCTGGAGAAGGAAATGACAAACTATTCCAGTGTCTTTGCTTAGAAAACATTAAATGAGGTCATGAAAAGTTAGACATGACTGAAGTGATTGAATAACAAAATTTACCAATTTTGAATGCAAATGTGTATGCAATCCTTATATTCAAGGACTTCATTAGTGTGGTCCCATTCCATCTTTTTAACCTTGTTATTTTTTTCTAATATACTACAACCAAAATAGATCATCTCCCATACACGTAAAGTACATACATGTACTTTCCTATACAGTACTTCCACTAAAGTTTCTTCCTTTCATCCTTATCTTTTGTCATACTCCTATACAGCTTTTAAAACCACTGGAAATGCTGCTTGCCTCCTCCCCTCCCCCCAAGAAACCTTTCCTAATAATAACCTTTTCTCCTTGGAACTTTTTTACACTGTTCATTATTTTGTTTTAAAGTTATTTATCCGTATATTTTGCCCTCCTACTAGACTATTAGCTTCATCATGTGGGCATAAACAGGGCTTTATCTAAATAATAGCTTTTCCCAACATTAGTAAAAATTTCTGTACACTTACTTAGGTGCTTAGTAAATATTTGTGGAATACGCTTTCTGTTATCGTTTGCTTACATTCTTGTTTTCCTTCTCAAATTTTTTTCTTTCTTTCTAGATCCGATTTTTCTTGTATAGCAAGATAACTGTATAAATATGTATACATATATTGGATTTATATAGGACATATACTTTGACATATTTAACATGTATTATAGACTACCTGCCATCTAGGGAAAGGGATGGGGGGAAGGGAGGGAAAGTTGGAATAGGTGGTTTTGCAAGGGTCAATAATGAAAAATTACCCATGCATATGTTTTGTAAATAAAAAAGCTATAATAATAATTTAAAAAATAAAAAAGTATGCATGTATATAACCTGTATGCTATCTTGGGGAGAGAGGAAGGAGGGAAAAAAATTTTGAAATTCAAAATCTTTTTAAAAAGTGAATTTTGAAAATTGTCTTTACAGATAATTGGAAAAATAAAATACTATTAGACTATAAAATGTATGCATGGATGGATATTTATATAGATTTTGTATTTCTATATGTCTATATAAGTTATTAAAAATATGTATATAGGTACACAAAAATATTTGTGGAATGGTTCATTCTTCATGTTGATGATCTTTCTCTGTTGCATGGGTTAGAAAATCAAGAAATGCAAGTTAAGAGTCTATGAATATTTTTTCTTTTAACTGGAAAATAGAAATGACTACATTCTGTATCCTATCTGATTTATTTTAAATTGATGTAACTTGAGTAATTCTTGAGACTTATTTGGAACTTGCTTTTTTGATATATATAACCATAAAGTGATGAGATTTTCCCTAGCAACACAGTTCTTTCATTGCTTTTAATCATACTTCATATAACAATTCTTTTTATTAACAAAAACATATCTGGGTTATTTAAGGATAAACCAGATTAATCCAGTACCTAGGGTAGTGCTTTGCCTATAGAAGGGGCATAATTAAACTTTGTTAAATTAAGTTCTGCTCTCCAAATTCATTATACTCACCATTTTCCTAAGAAAGGAAAACGTTAGAATTGTAGATCATAAATCTTTCCCCATTTTTCCTTTTTCCCTTCTAAGAGTTGTTCTTGAACCAAGAACAGATTAGTGATATCATATGACACTACTAAAAAATAATTCCCCCACCTCCAGGTATTCTATTTTGTTTCGTTTGTTCCTGTCTATTAAGGAGCCTTGCAACTAGGTAGCACAGTAGTTAATGAGTGAGGCCTGAAGTCAGGAACACTCCAGAATTCAGAATTGTTACAGACATTTAATAACTGTGTGGCCTTGGCCAAGGTGCTTGTCCTCTGTTTATTTTAGTTTCTTCATCTATAACACGGAGATAATACCTCCTTCTCATGCTTGTTGTAAAGATCAAATGAAATAATATTTGTAAAGTTCTTAGCACACTGCCTGAGACTTCCCTCCATTCTTTCCCCCTCCCCTCCCATCATTTTTGGGCCCATTATAGTCATGTACCACAGAGTTCTTTTCCTCCAATTGGTGGTTACCTACTTTGGTTTCTGGTTCTTGCCACAGATTTGTAACTGTTCTGTAATGTCTTGGAAAGACTGTATCTAGAATATTTTGTTCATTTCTGAGTATTGCATTTTGGGGAGTGTCATGAATGGTATTCATAAAAGGACAACCAGGATAGTAAAGGAAACATGATCTACAAGTTTCAATTTTAAAATCCTATTTCTCCAGCCTAGGGAAGATGTAATCACTCTGGGAGAACACTCTATAACTCTCTTTCTCTTCAAGTGTTTGAAAGATACTTGTCATGTGGAAGAAGAATTAAACTTTGGTCTGCTTAGACTCAGGGAATAGAGCTAGAAGCACTAGGTAGAAAATGCAGAGAGGCATGTTTCCCTACAAAAGGGAACAAATAATCCCTTAATAATTAAAAATGTCCAAAAGCCAAAAGGTAATGAATGGTTCAAATAAAAAATAAATGAGCACAGGGGTTCTTAAGCTGGAATTTATGAATTAAAAATTAACATTAATAATTATTTCAGCAGTTTATAATCTTATATATTTTGTTTTATAAATTTTAAAACATTCTGAGAAGTCAATTAAGAAACATTTATAAAGCACCTACTATGTGCCCAACAGTGTTTTAAGTGCTAGGGAAAAAAGAAAAAAAGAGGCTCTACTCTCAAGGAGTTGGGGGTGGTGGTGATGGGAGGAAGCAGCTTTGTAGAAACAAGATGTAGATTATATAACATGAACTGGAGAGAATCAACAGAAGGAAGGTACTAGCATTAAGAGAACTTCAGCTAAGTTCCTACAAGAAGTCTTGGCTTCTCTGCAGCCTTTCACACTGATCACCCTTTTCCCCTTGACAATTCTCTTCTCTCTGGGTTTTTGGGATACCTTTCTCCCCTGGTTCTCCTTCTACCTATCTGATGGCTCCTTCTCTGTCTCCTTTGCCTGGATCCTCATCCACATCAACTCTAACTGTAGGAGCTCCTTTGGCTTCTATACTGGGCCTTTTTCTTCCTCTACATTACTTCACTTGATGATCTCATCAGATTTCATGGGCTTAATTAGCATGTCTATGCCTATGATTCTCAAATCTGTCTTTCCAACCCAAGTCTCTATGCTGACCTGTGGTTTCACATTTCCAACTGCCTTTCAGGTATCTCAAATTGGATGCCCAATAGAAATCTTAAACTCAATATGTTCAAAAAAGAACTCATTATCTTTCCCCCTAATCTTCCTTCCCCTCTTACTTTCCTTATTACATGAAAGGCAATGCCATGCTCTCAGTCCCTCATTCACTTATCCCTCATTGTTTCTCATTTCCTATATCCCAAGTTGTTGCCAAAGGGATATTGATTTCTCCTTTGCTGTGCCTCTCAAATACATCTCCTTCTCTCCTCTAATTCTGCTCCTACTCTGGCATAGGACCTTTTCACCTCATGCCTGACTATTGCAATAGCATGATGGTGGGTCTGGCTACCTCACGTGTCTCCCCATTCCAATCCATTCTCCGTTCATCCACTAAAGTGATTTTCCTAAAATGCAGGTCTAATCATGATCACTTTCCTAATCTGTAAAAACTCCAGTGGCTACCTTTTGTCTCCAGGAACAAATACAAAATGCTCTTGTTTGGCATTCAAAGCCCTCTTGAACCCTATCCTCTCCCACCTTTCCAGTCTTTTTACATCTTATTCCCCAGCACAAACTCTTTGATCCAGTGACATTGGATTCCTGACTGTTCCATAAACAAGACAATCTAGTTATGGACATTCTTCCTGGCTTTCCCCTATTCTTGGAATACTCTTCTTCCTCCAACTAAGACTACTGACTAACCTGGTTTTCTTTAAGGCCCAAATAAAACCTTACCACCTATAGGAAGCCAATCTTCTTAATTCCAGTACCTTCTCTCTGTTACTTTCTATCTATCTTGTATATCACTTGCCTTGCATGTATTTGTTTGCGTGTTGTCTCCTCCATTAGATTGGAAGGGCAGGAACTGTCTTTGAGGTTTTTCTTTGTTGGTTGGTTGGTTGGTTAGTTGGTTTGTATCCCCATTGCTTAGAACAATATCTTACACATAATAGATGCCTAATAAATGTTTGTTGATTGATTGATTGATTAACAGAATGTAGGATATATGGGTGGGACTTAAAGGAAGCCAAGAAAACTAGAAAGTAGAAATAAGAAGGGAAACAAATTGAGGCATGAGAAACAATTAATAAAATCACCCCCAGGTAAGATGGAGCAGTCTATAGATCTTATCAGACTGCCAGATGAGATCCATGACAAGGTTAGGAATTCTTGCTATGGAGGGTATTTTTGTACATTTCAGATGAGATGATCTCTAGAACTCTCCTACATCTCTTTGATATTCTATTGTCCATTGTTGTTATTCTATAAGGAATTTGAACCATCTGCCCTTTAGTGATGATGCATTTCCTCCCAAATATACGAAATCATTCTAGAAAACTTTGTTTACTACTTAGCTCATTTCATTAGACATATTGACATTTAAATATTGGTGAAGACAGACACTAAAATAGGAACACAATACCAAATAAACATTCTATGGAATCATCATTTCTTTGATAGAAATAGAGAACTCTACTTTTCTTCCTATCAATTTACTTGTGTAAGAAGTGTGAAAGTGAAAGTATGTATTGCTGTGGCTAGCAACCTCTATGAATGATCTGATGTCTGGCCTAGATCAGGTCCGGAAAGTGGAGGAGTTCCATGTCCACACTCCTCTTAGTGGAGGGGCCAGCAAGATGCAGGACTGCTGGACGTTGAGTGATCTTTCCTATCTTTAAGAGAGGTATCAGGCTAGATTTGGGGATTTTGGACAAAAAAACTTTTTCCCTGGTCATTCTTAAGGAGAAGGGTAGCCATTAACTTATACTCACCAGCTTATCCCATTAATTACTAGTTATATAGAAGACCATAGTAAATAAATTTTAATAAATAAAATAAATCTATCAATATATTCAAGCAATATATCTGATCTGTTTGATTAACAAACAGAAATTTGACGGTGATCTGTCGATTAGAATGTATCAAAGAATATACAAGAGTAAATGTGCTTTTCAGTTCCCTTCCTTTAGCTTTTTCTTTCCATGTTTCTGAAGTTTTTATACTAAAGTAAATTCTTTATATAGGTATATAGCATCAAGCTTAACATTCTTTCAGTCAATTAGTAGTCACAGCTCCCTCATCCTACATGGGTAACAACATCACAAAACTCTCCCAGGTTTGGGTAGAAGCAGCTATATTCCTGCAACTTATAGTCTCTTATTCCTGCTTTTTCTTTTTTTTTTTCTTTGAGGCTGGGGTTAAGTGACTTGCCCAGGGTCACACAGCTAGGAAGTGTTAAGTGTCTGAGACCAGATTTTGAACTCGGGTCCTCCTGAATTCAGGGCTGGTGCTCTATCCACTAGCTACCCCCTTATTCCTGCTTTTATTTTCTAAAGTTTCTTTATTCAGTCTGGAGAAGCAATGTGATCTAGTGAATAAGGTGCGGGATTTGGAAAACCTGAGTTCAGATCCTACCTGGGTGACCCTATGCAATTCCCTTAATTTGTGTTGGTCTCCATTTCCTTATTTGAAAAATGAGAGGGATGGGCTTGGCCTGTAAGATTCCTTCTAGTGATAAATCTCTTGTCCTATGAGAACCTCTGCTATATCTTCCTGTTGACCAGGAGGGCTGATTTAGCTAGTTTAGCTATCTAGATCCAGTTCTCTTTCAATAATTTCCTCCCTTAATTAGACAGTGAATTATTTGGAAGTGCCTACTATGTGCCAGGCACAGAACAAAGTACTGGGAATAGCCTCAAGGAGCTTAAAATCTAATGAGGAAAGATAATATTCAAAGCTATATCAATAAGATAGGATAATCAACAAAGAGAATATATAGAATTAAGAGGGACTGGGAAAGGCTTCCTGTGAGAAGGTAGAACTTTAGTTGGAATTGGAATATGTAAAATTATTCCAACTCATAATTATGATGGAAATTTATATGTTGAGATACCTACACACATCTATATACAGGTTTCTCTGAATGAGGATACCAGTTGAATGGATATACCGTGTGTGTGTGTGTGTGTGTGTGTGTGTGTGTGTGTGTGTGTACACGTGCCACATACACATTCACAAATCATCCAGGACCCTCTCCAGTCATCTGGATCTCTATTTGGCCCTTGAACCCAGATAGCTCTGGAGGGGAAAGTGAGGCAGAGGACCTCACTTAAATCCAATTCACTTGCATATCATGGCATCACCTCCCTGATGTTAAGGTCCTTTTTAGGAATGACAACATCATCAACTCACAAATCAAGTAAAATCTGAAGAGATATCTGAAATCTTTTTGTGCCTTAGTACTATATACAATAGTATCTTTTTCATGTGAGCACTATTTCAATTTCTGCCATTATTTTTTATTAAATCCAAAATCTTAAAAAGAGTAAATAACACTTTATCAATAGTGGAATAACTTTTAAGTCCATTCCTAACCTTGCTTTAAAAATCTGTTTTAAAAAGTTTATATGAGGACAGTATTTTTCTGTCCTCATATATTCTGAAAATAAGGCAACAAAAATAAAATTCTTTTTTAAAATTTTTTCCTTCATATCTTTGAGATAATATCATTATTGGATTTCTTTCAAAGACTAAAATTCTGAAAAATTTAGTACAAGAGTATTATACACAAAGTTTTTTTCCCCCTGATTATTAATTAGTTTATAATGACTGCTAGGATTTTGAATATTTGGTTAAAGTGTTGTAGATGAAACAAATGGCATCATATTTTACATTTTTGCTCCATTTATTTCTATGGGTAGGTCCCTCTTGGACTTTTGTCAGCTTATATTTTAAAGTTAGAGTTATCAGCTCTAAAAATCCTTAAGCTAAGAGGAGTCCTTTGGGAAGGAGATTCTTTTGCAGGATCCTAAAACAGAAATTATGTCTGGGTCAGTTTCGACTGAGTTAGGATTTTTCCCATTGGAAATAGACAGCATGTGCAACCAAAGGAGAACTGATTTCTGATTAAATCACGTAATGTCTATTTCAGCTATAAATGATTTAAAGGCAAAAGCCTTGAGTTTTTCTTGCTGATTCAGTTTATGCAAAATCAGAGGTAATAATTCATATATTCTGTGTTAAAGAAGAACAATAGGATTTCACCCAGCGTTTTAGGGGAAGGTAGGACAACCCAGCCATCTCTTTCACAATACCTCAGGGCTGTCTAAGATATTCACTGTTAGTGACATGTAGTGAATCAGCTATAAGCCCTATAATTGGGAAGGAAACCCAAGAGTATTGACACTATCCACATGCAAGTGACACATACAAGCTAGGGTGACTTTTATATGATTAGTTTAATATAGGGTGAAAAAAATAATTAAGAGAACAATTTATCTGATAAATCACAATAATATAAAGGGTATTAACCTTCAAAAATACTACAGAACTCTTAGAAATGTAGAATGAAACCTGGCCAGTGTATGGCTTCTAATTAGGTGAAAGGAAGAGGGGGGAGTTAGTAGGTAATGAGAGGGATGCAAAAAAAGGAAAAAATAAAACAACAGACCATTTCAAACATACAGAAGAAAACTAAAAGTTTAGGGTAATAAACAGCACAGTTTTGTTAATACCATGTCAAATTTAGTATATATGTTTAAAAAAAGGATACACTAGGATATACTATAACACATTTAACATGTATGGGACTGCTTGCAATCTAGGGGAGAGGGTGGAGGGAAGGAGGGGAAAATTCAGAATAGAAGTGAGTGCAAGGGATAATGTTACAAAAAAATTACCCATGCATATGTACTGTCAAAAAAAAGCTATAATTATAAAATTAATTTTTAAATGAAGTAAAAAAAATAAAAAGAGATGGCATTAATAAACAAAAAAAGAAAAAAAGGGATACAAGTTCACATTTTCATAGTCAATCTTTATTATATTGAAATATTCTTGTTTGATTATTGTTAAACTTTTAATAAAAAAGAAAGGACACCAACATCATTCACTTACTGATCCTGAATTGTCAGCTAAACAAAGACTTTGTTTAATTTAAATACCCCTTAGAAATTTTGTCTGACACCTCAGCTACCTAACTTATCAAATGAAGGGATTTCAAACTGTGTCAATAATGATTATTTGATTGAGTTTACCTCCTATCATCTCTATCCTCACATAAAAATTTATCTAGCAGTCATTTGACACAAACGATCAACTTATTGCCCTGCAGCCAGAAAGCATCAGAATCCTATTGGATGTCACTATTCCATCAGAGCAAAAATTTCTAAAGGCACTTTATAAACACAGCATAGCCAGAAATCTGGAAAGTTTACATGACTTTATAAAAGGTGACTAGTGGAAATGATATGAATAAAAAAAATACGAGACTTGAAATTTTATGTTCTCAGAAATACTGGTCATGAAGGGCTATGACTGCAGAAAAATTGGTTTCTGAAAGTGCTGTGATCCATAACCTTCAGGGGCTTTTGTGTTTCAGAAGGTCATAAAAATGGAATTTGATATTTAGGGACTCACTGGAAATAAACTAAGTAAGAGTTTAGCCAAAAGAAAAAAATTTGCATGGTTTCACAATCCTAAATTTGCTATATTTATGGTTAACAAGGAATATTTCCCCTATTTATACTTAAAGAATATCAGTAAAATAATTTTAAAGTATACAGAAGAAACAAAATAAAGTTTAGAAAGGGAAATAAATATGATAATTTTGTTAATATGATGTTACATTACATATATGTTTAAAATAAAATTTTTCATAATATATAATTACAATTTTTTTAAGTTCAAGGAATTATGATTTCTTTGATGTGTATATTTTCATTATTGACACAGTTTGAAATCCCTTCATTTGATAAGTTAGGTAGCTGAGGCATAGAAAGGTTGACTTCATTCCAACCATAGGACTGGTGGTAGAGCTGGCACTAATGCCTAGATCTCTTAAATAGAAGCTTCCTGTTCTTTCCAATACCTTTTGGATCCTTAGAAAACATTTTCCCCATTTAAAGTAGTATAACTCTCTGTAAATAGGTAATCTGATTATTAGTTTGAAATTGAGAGAATATTTAAAACAAACATATACATACAATTCTAAGTCTATATTACTTGAGAGCTATACAAATAAATGGAATTCAGAATGACCAAGCTATCTTGGGGCAGGGGTGGCGGGGAAAGTGGGGAAACCATCTGTGTAGTACAACAGAGTTAGCTGGATTCTACAGTTAAAAAGGACACAGCGATTAAAAGGTACTTCAGTGAAATAATCCCAGACATTGGGAATAAGTGTATAAAATAAAAGAATATTTAGGGCACCAGAAACAAGTTTGTTTAGAGGATCAAGGAGAAAGGGAAATTTTGTTTGGTTAGTAAACTGTTGCCAAGAGATAACATTCTTCTCAGTTCAATTCCAATGCTTTATCTTTTGGTAATCTTTCCAAAGCAAATAAAATGATACCATCCTTTTCCACCTTATCACTTTCTCACCCCCAGGGAATGAGCCAAGCCATTCTATTCACCTGATGGATGGTGAATCTGTTAATAGGGATAATGATACTTTACTGGATTGTATAATATACAGCAATTTGAAAAGTACTGAGTGCTGTAGAAGTGATGTGGTTTATTATTATCCTGAAATGGAGAACCACCTATCATCTGTCTTAAAAGAATGCATAAGATTCAATGCAATATCCCTCAAGAGGTTTCTCAAGTAGGTCATAAAAAGATGTTTATCCTACTTCACCTTCTTCAGTCATAAAACAACTTTTAAAGTATTTTAAATTTGTTTTGAATTTTACAATCAAGTTACTAGTGAATTAATGTACTACCACATCTCTTTCACCCGTCTTTGGCCTTTAGCACTGTTTCTGAGACATAGTAAATACTAAATAAATGACTGTGGACTTGTTGACTGGACCAAAGTAGGATTTCTCCCTCTATTGGTACTAGTTTGTTGGAATGTAGTCATGTAGATAGAAAGCCAATCTTGAATCCAGAAAAATTTGAGTTCAAGTCCCTAATTATGACAACATGCTATCTGTGTGAACTTGTGCAAATCTCTTACTTAACTGTTCAGTTCTCTAGGCAAGGCAACTCTCATGGCAGAGAGCATGCTGACCTACCTTGGTGAAAGTGATTCCTCATCTGAGAAGTCACATTACCAATGAATTACAGGTCCAGTCCTTTTCCAAATTACCTGTTTTAGAAGTGAAAACCTATAAGTATGAAACTGATGGGATGACATCATTTCTAGCATCATATTGACCCACCATTAGGTCAGGCTTGAGGAGATGGAATGTCATCTCTTCATTACTTTAAGATAACCATTTTATAAGAAGAGAAAAAAGAAAAGGCAGAGATGAGGGTAGACTCTTCAGAGTGCTGACTCTTCAGAGAGAAAAATGATTGGCAAGTCACTTAATCCCAGTTGCCCTAACCCTAAATTCCCCTCTCCCTCAGGCAATTGGGATTAAGTGACTTGCCCAGGGTCACACAGCTAGGAAGTATTAAGTGTCTGAGACCAGATTTGAACTCAGACTGGTGCTCTTAGGACCCACTGCATCACTTAGCTAGCTCTGAAGATCTGAGGATCTTTTAAAAGGATTATTGGATGTATAACAGAATAGTAATGTAAGACACCTTAACTTTCCTCATTGTCTTTCTTTCCACATCAGGGCAGAGTTGAAATTTAAGTTGGGTAGATATATGACTTCTTAGTTTGTCCTTTGGACCACCTGCTCAGAGATAATTAATTAATTAGTTGTTGATGGAGATTTAATTAAATATTTAAACATTGAATTATAGACATTCTTTGCCATTAAAGAATATAAATGAAATGTATTATTCAGAGAACTAGAATTACTGGCTTATCAGTTGCTAAAAAGTTATGTTCAAGTTGACAGCTTATCTTATGGACCTGTTTTATAGTTATGATGTTCAGTAATGATGTTTTTAGAGTCTTTTCATCTATGATAGTTTTGTTAGTGGTAATTAAGGAATTTTTAAAAGAACAAATATTGTCACCAAAATTAATTATATATAGAACTGGAGGGACAGAGCTACTTCAAAATATTCCAGGGTATATATGGCAAGGATTTTTAAGATTCAAATTGTGTAGAGGTTTGCCTTTACCAGGCAAATTATTTGGATATCAGTGGAGTTACTGAAGCATATAAGGCGTGAGAGGCATGCTTTATTATGCAGAAAATATGTACTAAGATCAGGTAGTTAAAGCACAACTGTTTTCATTTGGGTAGAACCCCAAAATAAGTTAATGAGGAAATTTGTAAAACAAGAAGCAATAATAATAATATCAGTTTATATTTATAGCAGTCTTCAAAGTGTTTTGCACATTTTAGCTCATTTGAGCCCCCAAATAATTCAGATAATACTTTAGGTATTATTACCTTCATTCTCTAGATGAGAAAACTGAGATTTGAGGGGGTTAATCTGCCTGTGGTCACATAATGACTGTCAGAGGTGAGATTTTAAGGCCAATCTCTACTGACTCCAAATTTAGCACTCTTGTCAATCAAGGCTTGTATATTAAATACCTACTATATTACAAACATTTGTGCTAAGCTCTGGGGTACATAGAGCAAAAGCAAAATAGTTCCTGCTCTCAAGAAGGTTACATTTTATTAGAGAACACCCCCCCACACACACACACATGCAGAATATGTAGAAAGTATGTATTTAAACTAGGCTTTGAAGAAAAGCAGGTATTCTAGTAGTTCCAGCAAGGACAGAGGGAGTGTATCCCAAGCATAGGAGATAGCCATACAAAAGCCCAGAGGTGGGAGATGTAATGGTATATGTGAGGAAGAGCAAGAAGGCCAGCATCCTTATGGCTAGGCCATAGCTTGCATAGAGGGGAGTAATGAAAAAGTCTGGAAAGAAGTCATGAAGAACTCTAAAAGCCAGACAGAATTCATATTTGATCTTAGAGGTAATAAAGAACCCTGGGAGGTTGTGTGTGTGTGTGTGTGTGTGTGTGTGTGTGTGTGTGTAGGGGCGGCATGGTTGGAGTAATACTTGAGGAAAATCACTTTGGCAACGTGGAGAGTAGATGGAGAAGAGCAAATATTGTGGTATTTTAGGGGAGAGATGCTCAAGGCCTGAAGTGGGCTGTTAGGAGCAGGGAGAAGGGAGCGTGTGGGACAACTAAAAGTATGGTGAGAAATAAGAAGTTAGCCCAACACAGAGCTAACCCAAAGTTAGTGTGACATTAACCATGATCCACTAAGAAAAATTAGTCAGATAAATGTGAAAAGAACCAAGAGAGAACTCCATCTATCTTGACATAAAACAGAATACATTATCCAAAACATGATTAGTGGCATGAAATGCAAAGAGGAAGAGAAAGACGAGGACTGAGAAAAATTAAATTTGCCCAGTAAGTGCTCACTGGTTACTTAAGACAGAGGTTTCAAATTGAATAATGATATTGGAAGATAGATGGCAGAAAAGTTTAGAAAAGAATAAGAGGGAGGGGCAGCTAGATGGTGGAGTAGACAGAGCACCAGCCCTGAAGTTAGGAGGACCTGAGTTCAAACCTGATCTCAGACACTTAACACTTCCTGGATGTGTGACCCTGGGCAAGTCACTTAACCCCAATTGCCTCAGGGGGAAAAAAGAATAAAAGAAAAAGGAAGAAAGAAGAGAATAAGAGAGGTTGTAGGAGCATCTAGAGAAACCAGTCTTTCCAAAGAGTTTCACTGAGAGGATATGGTAAAATCTAGAGGATCTCTCACCTTAGAATAGTAGAGATATGAGTGTGTTTTTATGCATGACAGAACAAAGAAAGACTGAAGATCAGCAAAAGAGAGAGAATTACAGAAGGTCACAACCTGTTTGAAAAGATGGAAGCTAATGGAATTGGCCTTGATGGAGAAAAGGGATTGGAGTAAAGGAGGAAATTGTCAGGGATAATGTCAACTTTTTTTAAGGCGAGGAAGGTATGAGAATAATAGGAGAGAAGAGGTAACTTAGTAAATGACCTCAGTGTATATTGGTGACATAAGAGTTGAGATCCTCAGGTCATCTAGTTGGGGAGAAGCACACCATGAAAGTAGAAGAGGAAAGACAGATTTGGAACAGATACTGTCTTGAAGAGAAAAAATCAATTAGGAATAAAAGGATTGCCTTGATGTAATGGGTGCCCAGTTGATAATGTGAATAAATTTGTAATTTACTTAGTCATTTTAGTCCCTCTGACTCTATTCAGGAAGTAACCCAGGGTTGAGATTTATTAAAGGGCAAGCATTGAGAGGACAAGTGATTCGAGAGTCTCAATGGTAATATAAATATTGAACTGACATGGTTCACTAAAAGTTTTGAGATGAGGAGAAGAATATAGTCTGGGCAGAGGTGATAGACCAGGAATGGTACTTAAAGATGGAAACTTTTAATGATGAAGAATAGGTTTAGGAGAAATAAGGCATCGGCAGAGATAATAATTAGATAAAGGAATTTGGAAGTAGGTATTCTTTTGAGTAATGACAACATCAAAGGAGTGAACATCACTGTTCACAACCATGGTGCCTTTCTTGGGAAGAAAAATGACTTAAAAAATGCAAAGAAGGTATTTAAAATAACCTGTTTTCTACTTTTTATTAATTGGCTTTTTCTTTTAATTAATTGGCTATTTTTAAAAGGTGGTTTTATGATCACATAGAACATTTTGCCAGCTCCAAATATTGCATATTCTAGGTGTTTGTGGAATATTTTTTTCTTTTTGAGTGGGAAGGCAAAGCTGGATTTCTTTCTTGTAGTGCTCTCAGTCCATGAAATATGTATCTAGTGAGATGTGGGGAACTGTTACACTGAGACCAAGATAGAATATGTGTTAATGTATATTGAGTCACCAAATATCATGTCATTCTACCCCGTCATGGACCCATAGATCCTTGGCACATTCTGTTGCTCTACTGAAGCCAGTATATTCAATGACAATTTTTTTTTTTTTTTTAATGATACAGAACAGTGCACCTGTGAGATGAGCGTGTTCATGTCTAGAAGCCAAATGAATTCTAATCAGATGAGTTCATATTCTCACTAGATAATGAGGCACAAAACTGAATCTATATTGATAAAAAAGGGGGTACTTATATGTCAGTGAAGATTCTGGCAATGTTAGGATATATGCAATTTCTATTGAAAGCTTTGTTCTGTATTTAGAATGCAATATAATTTCTAGGTAGGTAGGATCTGGAAATAAGCCATCTGCCACATTTTAGAAAAATAATCAGAGATTCAGTTTAGAAGACAAATGTAAAAAAGGGAGCTACATATTGGGAGAAATTCAAGATTTGGCAGATGTAGGATGGGATGAAGTTAAACAGCTTTGGCTGAGTGGTTGATGATCTTATGGGAAAACTTCATGGAAAGGACAACTAATGACAGAATCTGAATCCATAACTCCATTAGCCTGTGAGCTCCTTCAGAAGAGGAACTGACCTTTACCTTTCCATACTCAGTGCTTAACACTGAGTCTATTTAACACCCAGATATTTAGTAGATGCTAGTAGCCTAACTGACCCTGGGGGCTTGGAATCTGTGTCATTATTTATTTATTTATTTGTTTGTTTTGCTGAGGCAATTGGGGTTAAGTGACTTAACCAGGGTCACACAGCTAGAAAGTGTTAAAGTGTCTGAGATCAAATTTGAACTCAGGTCCTCCTGATTTCAGGGCTGGCATTTTATCCACTGTACCAACTAGCTGCCCTTTTGTGTAATTCTTTGGCATGACATTTTACATTGTGGGTGTCTTGTTTCTTTTGTTAAATGATTTTTTTATACCATTTGGTTTTACATCAATCATTTCTGTGTACACCTCTTTGCCCGCCTCCCCCCCAAAAAATTACTCTTTCCCGTAACAAAGAAAAACCATTAAATTGCTTCTTTTTTTTTTTTAAGTGGCAAAAGCAAACTGCGTTATGATAATGTTATGTAATGCATAAGTTGTACCTGTCTGTCCCCGCCTCATTGTTCAGAGAAGGAAGGGATATTTCATTTTTTCAGTACCTATACTCTTAATATATTCATTTCAAATTTTCCTTACAATTGCTGTTTTTTTTTTTTAGTGTCACTTTCGATTATACTTATCACAGAGTTGTTTAACATGAGTTATTTCCATTACATTTTTAAGGAATATTGAGTAATTTTGATGTATAGATAGGAGACAACTTGGTGAAAGAGCCTTTAATGTGGTATTTTACTCAATCATGGCAAATATTTTTTCATAATCAACAAAGAACAAATACAGTAGAATCATACTTTTTACAATTATGACACCGTGTGTTTTGATCCATTGTATAATACAATGTGTTTGCTAAACTAAAGCACTTTTAATTTCTTTTGGCCATCTTGTTATGGCAGTTGATCAACATCAGTTAAATATTCTGCATAAAACTGTATAATTAATGTCTTTGCTTTTTCAGTATATTAATGTATTTATATATAATTACTGTATCATAAAAAATAAATACAAATACTAACGTAAAGGTAAGTCTAAAACTGAAAGACATGAAATTATATGAAAAAGGAAAATTGGATTTAAGTTAATTTAAATTAAATTAAAATTAATTTCATTTATTAAATATCTAATAGCTACCTATTGTGTAGCAGATAATTATGTAAAGCTATAACAAAACTGCCCTCATAGATCATGTGGCCTAGTGAGAAGACATATACACACACATATAATTTTTAAAAATTACTTTCAGAAACACAGTTTAAAACCATGAAAAAAAAACCTTTTAGACAAATATATACTAATATGGGAACATAATTCTATTAAGTACATATAGAACAGTTAAGGAATAATTGGAGCCAGTTGGGTTTCATTAAGTGGTCTTATACCATATATAAATTGCAAAGAAGTGCAAGAAATTTGGATTGCCAGTTAAATTAAAGCATGAACTTTAGCTTACTCTATGTGTCCATTTAAGGTTTATAATCTAGTAATGAATGTTTCTGAAGCTTATGGTATGTATAATTAATATAGAAAATGTGTAAGTCAATGACAGGATGGGGTACAGTGGAGAATAATAGCCTTTTTTATGTCAGCAGCTTCTTTTTGTTTGCATATCTATTATCATTTACAGATCCATTATAATGTGGGCCCATTAAACAACATCATTCCATAAAGTTTAATTACCATTCAACAGAGTGTGACAAATAATACATTGTTTCTTAATATATATATATATATAACACAGACTGTTGCTTTGTACCCTAATGAAGTTTTCAGTCTTGATTCATATATAAACTGTCTGCAGCTGTATTTTTCAAGGACTATATAGTATAATCATATGACCTTAAAATATTTTGTTTTCTAGCTTTTTTGATTTGAATATTTCATGAGTAAAGCAGTGCTAAAATTTAGATTGCTAAGCCCCTAATATATGGAGAAAGTCTAAAGCCTCATCTATAATTTGGTAACTTTATGACACTAGTAAGTCATATAACATTTCTTGGCCTTGATTTCCTTGCCTGTAAAATTAAATGATATCCACATTTCATGCATTCTAAAGATCAAGAAATTCTAAAAATTTGGTACCTAATAAGCTACCTTATGATTCCACTGACTCTAAAGTCAAACTTCTTAAACTGTGGGTCTCAACCCCAGAATATGGGAGTCATGAAAAATTTGGCAACAATAAAAGATTTCTGAATGTTCTACATCCTGGAGGATCAAATATTTTGCCAAGATTTACCTCTTTATGCAAAAATAAACAAGTACTTTCATCTTATTAGTATGCAAATTTTTTAGTCTATAATTTAGTCTAGAATATATATATATTTAGTCTTTGGGTGTCTATAAAACCACACTGTTATATAGGTGAATAAGCAAATCCATATTTGAGTGTTACCACTCCCAACATCCTCTAACTATCTAGTGTTGGGACTGCTTCCTCTTCATTGAATCCTGGTTCCTTTTATTGACCTGGTAAATTAACCCCTTAGAACATAAATGCATAAAATAAAACATATAAGGTTACAAAGAATAACAGTTATAGTGAAATAGTTAACAAAATAGCTTTTTAAAAAACTCAAATTCTGTTTGTGGCAGCCCTCTTTATAGTGTCCCAAAAACTGGAAGCTAAGTGGAAGCCCATCAATTGGAGAATGGCTGAATAAATTGTGGTATATGAATATTATGGAATATTATTGGTCTGTAAGAAATGACCAGCAGGATGATTTCAGAAAGGCCTGGAGAGACTTACATGAACTGATGCTGAGTGAAATGAGCAGGGCCAAGAGATCATTATATACTTCAACAACAATACTGTATGAGGATGTACTCTGATGGATGTGGCCATCTTCAACAATGAGATGAACTAAATCAATTCCAATAGAGCAGTAAAATGAACTGAACAAGTTACACTCAGGGAAAGAGCTCTGGGACATGACTGTGAACCGCTACATAGAATTCCCAATCGCTCTATTTTTGTCCACCTGCATTTTTTATTTCCTTCATAGGCTAATTGTACACTATTTCAAAGTCTGATTCTTTTTGTACAGCAAAATAACTGTATGGACATGTATACATATATTGTATTTAACTTATACTTTAACATATTTAACATGTATTGGTCACCCTGCCATGGGGTGGGGGAAGGAGGGGAAAAATTGGAACAAAAGGTTTTGCAGTTGTCAATGCTGAAAAATTACTCATGTATATATCTTATAAATAAAAAGCTATAATAAAAAAGATTTACAAAGAAAAAAAATAAAAATAAATAAGGATTTTTATTAAACTTTAAAAAAACCCAAATTCTGAGACCCCATTTTGGTCTCACCTAGAAAATGTGTCTACCTTCACTTTGCCATTAGATTCAGTTCCTTTTAGTTATATAATGTCTAAGTAATACATGTTATTGCAATTTGATTGGCAGCTTGTCTCAGTAATGAACAGTTAGATTTAATTTGAGATAAATGTTTTATGAAATAACCCATGAACTACTAAAAATTATTTTAAAAGTAAGAATGCTTTATTTTAGAGAATTCATAAAGTAGCAAAAATAAGTCTCTTTTTGTTTTTGTGGTTTTTTTTAAAAGATGTCTAAGGTCATTTAGTTAGTAAACATAAGTACCTACGATAATGTCAAGCACTCTACTAACTGCTGGGAATACAAAGAAAAGCAAAAACAAAATCCTTTCCTCAGGAAAATATCTAGCTGGGAGATGATGAATAAAAAGCTGAAAAGTGAGGAAGTAGGAAAAAGTGAGGAAGGGGAACAACATAGTAGGAGAGAAAGGAGGCACTGGATGGGAGATGATGATTGAGAAGGAGGAAGAAGAGGAAAAGAAGGAGGGGGGGGGCTACCCTTAAATGGAAGATCTGGGAGGAGCTCTCCAATGATCCCCTTCTGCCCTCTCTGGTAAGGAAAACGTGCCAGGACCAGGGGATACTGAGGAAAGGTGGAAATTTCAGAGTTGCTGGATGATGAGTTTGTGGAGGCCAAGATGAAGTGCAAGAAGGTGTGTATCCAAGAGGGAAATGATGCCGAGTTCCTGAGGAATACAGGTGTGACACAGTACGCCAAATAAATGTGCTTACACAGTAACACACTACTTTTCCAGGCCCCTTTGGGGAGCCATCAGTCTCTCCTACTAAGGAAGTAGCAATAAAACCCCCACACTTAATTGTATCCTTCTCTGGCCATATCTAGATTTTTTGTCTAACTGTACAAATCCTTTCATGAAGAACAGGAGGCCAGTTTTTCACAGCAGAAATATTTTCTATTTTAGGCCAACTTTAATGGAAAAAAAACGAGATTTTTTTTTCTATCTCACCCTTCCCTTTTGATGGGTAAGCAATTAAAACACCTCAAGGAAATGATTTTTGGTAGAGTTAAGCTTTCCAGGTGAGGATTAGCATTTGCATGTTCTTGAACATCAGTTGGTAGGCTTTTGGTGATTGGTTTTATGCTGTTTTGTAATGTTCTTTTTTTTTTCTAAGTCATGTCTTCCATAACAAGAAGAAGATTTGACATAAATGAGAGAGACATAATAAAAAGGCAAGGATTTGACATAAATATCCTTCCATTGTATCCTCTGAGGCTTAGGATGGCTCTAGTTTCACACCTCCAAATGCCTATTTGACATCTTCACCAATAAGCCACTAGTCATTTCAACCTTAATATATTTAAGGCAAAACTCATTATTTTTATCCTTAAGCTTACCTCAACTTCTTGACTTCCTTAATTCTGTCACCTAAACAAGGTTTGTCATGTAGGAATTGTCTTTGCTTTTTACTCTCACTCCCTGGCTCAAGTTTTTGAAAAATAGCTTCAGCATCTCAGCATCTTCATTTGTCCTACAGCCCCCATATAGCACATGCTCATCACTTCTTCTACCCTAGGCTGTTCTAGCCTCCTAATTGGTTTCCTTGCATTCCTTCCTTCCTCTATCTGTAAATCATCCTCCACATAGCTGCCAAACTGCCATTCCTAAATTGGGAAATCACTCAAGAAACTTAGAAAAGCTTTCCATTGACTTTAGGATAAAATTTAGACTCCTCTATTGGTTAGAATAAAAAAACAAACTCTTCACTATATTCTTCCTCTGATTGGAGGATAGAGCTGTGAAGTCCAATATTTCCATTAAGGAAGGAACTTTCTTCACACATCTCATTTCTTAGTTGGTGGCACTACTAATAGAATTCTAAATTCTCTACTCTCCCATACCCTTCTGTTACAAATCTCTGGGTGACATAACACCTTCCTAAGAAGGTGAACACTAAGTGATACAGCTGCAGTGGGGCAGAATAGTGGGCTTGGAGTCAAGAAGACTCATCTCCCTGAGTTCAAATCTACTCTCAGATACTAGCTATGTGACTTTCAACAAGTCATTTCCCCCTGTTTACCTCAGTTTCCTCATCTGTAAAATGAGCTGGAGAAGGAAATGGCAAATCATTCCAATGTCTTTGCCAAGAAATCCCCAAATGGAGTCACAAAGAGTATTTGTAAAAAGCACTTTGCAGATCTTAAAATGCTGTATACTTGTTAGCTGTGATTATCATGACCCTAATCCCTTCAGAGCATTGAGATTACTTGGCTCTACCAAGGGCCCCTTGTCCTTGTTGGGTCACCATTTACTTACTTTAAGGAAAGAGTCCTTGGGCTGAATAGAAAATGGGGAGCAGGGCAAACTTTCATATTAATTAAAAACTGCAGACTATAGTTATTTTTAAATGCTCTCATTAATTCCAGAGTGGGGGGGAACAGAGAAAGAAATCTTTGTTTATTTCTAGCACAGATAATATGAAAAAATATATATCAGTCAAATGATATCCCATGAAATGAAACATGAGAACTGAAAGGACTGTAAGCTTTGTGAACTGTCTTCTAAAAGGCCTGTACACTACTTGATTCTATCTTCTGTATATCTAAATACAGATCAAAATGAGCTGTTATGGGGTTTTCTTGTAGTTGCTAGGTAATGCAATTTTATTATTATAGTACTAGAAAATAGGAATATTATAAATGGGAGGGAATACAGTATCTTAAGGAAAAAATAAAAATATTTGGAGTCACACAAGAACTTATGATATTACTACTGTAATTACACCCAGAGGTCTGACTAGTATTTTTATTTGGAAACTCATATACATGAAATGTGGACTAGTAACTGAAGTCAAAGTAGAGTTTTTGTTAGTTAACCTTTCTCAGCAATAAGCAATTCTGAAATGAGTGACTTAAATTTTCTGTTACTCTGACACCCATCCTCTTTTCTTTTCCTACCTTTTCTCTCAGAAACCTTCAGCTCATTCTTTACAGACATTTATGCTGTTTTGTAATGTTCTTTTTTATAGAGATCCCAATATCTACTGTTTTTGTTAATAAAATCCTGAAGTTTTTTCCAGCTCTATCCCTGTTTGTGAAATGTTTTTGCTGATTGATAGTTTTGTAATGTTCTTTTAAGAATAAGCTATTAAGTTATTCTTTCAGAATTAAGGTAATGTTCATAAGGGATAATGACAGTCATTTTAGAATAGATTTGAAAATACAGTGACAGTGTTCTTTATCACAAGGGTAGTTTTCTGACAGGCATTCTTTTACCTAGAAGACTAAGAAACTCACTGGTTTTTAATTTTCAAATTATTTTCATGGCATAATGGATGGGTTCTTAGAATAGGAATTAGGAAAATCTGAATTCAAATCCTGTCTTTATTTACTAATTAATTTTTGAATATGGCCCTTAATTCTGTGGAATTTATTTCTCTGTCTTTATAAGAAATTTTATTTGAGTATATAGCAGCATTACACATTATGAACTCCTTTTCTATATAAAACTTTTTATTTTCAAAATACATGCTCCAATTTTTTTCCCCTCACTTCACTCTCCCACCCCCTCCCCCTAGATGGCAAGTAATCCAATATAGGTTAAGCATATGTCATTCTTCTATATATATTTCCAAAATTATTATACTGCACAAGAAAAGTCAGATCAAAAAAGAAAAAAAATGAGGAAAAACAAAATGCAAGCAAACCACAACAAAAAAGATGAAAATATTATGTTGTGATCCACACTGAATTCCCACAGTCCTCTCTCTGCGTGTAGATGGCTCTCTTCAAAAAGACCATTGGAACTGGCCTGAATCACCTTGCTGTTGAAAGGAGCCATGTCCAGAAGAATTGATGATGGGCTAATTTTGTTGTTGCTGTGCACAATATTTTCTTGATTCTACTTACTCAGCATCAGTTCATGTAAGTCTTTCTAGGCCTTTCTGAAACCCTCCTGCTGATCATTTCTTATAAAACAATAATATTCCATAACATTCATATACCATAACTTATTCAACTATTCTCCAACTATATAGAACTCTTTAAAATTATAACATTTATCTCAGAAATACAATGGGGGCAATTTCAGCAGTTACACTAAAAATGGGATAGAATTCATAATCTTATAAATCTCTAAAGGACATGAAATAATCATTTAATGTCTCCCTTGATCCTGTCTCTATAAAGAACTTCAGTAACATTTTCCCAGAAAGATAATATATTCTTTTCTTTAAAAGTTGGTAGAAAGGAGATCCCATTGTCTCCCTTGATTACTTATTCAAGTGGTTCTAGTTTGGAAAGCTTCCCCATATCTAATCACAATCCCCTATTTTGAAATGAAAACCGCTTCCATTTTCCCCTACTCTTAATGGAAACAGAGAAGGGATACTTATCGCTCTATATTCCTTTTATGCTTTCCTTCCAACTTCCACCATAAACCTATTCTAAACTTGATAACTCTTCTTTTTCTCTCCCCAAATTGAAACTTATTCCTCCCACACATTGAAGTACTTTTTTTTTTTCTTTCCAGGTTCTCTATAACATGCTATAACTGAAATTGTAGGGTTTATAATTGTATGCCTTATTCTATTAATTGCCTAATCAGGCCTGAGAGACAGAATACTAACATATTCATTCCTGTGACAGTGTTCATTTTTACATACTCCAGTATCTTGTTTGTGGTTCACAAAGTCCCTGAGGGTTTTTTTCTTTTCTATCTCTGTGAAATATTTTTCCTGCTTAAGTTGCATAACTTTCATTTTGATTAGTTTCGTCTTCTCAACTAAATCCAGGGCATCTCTAAGGTAGGGACACTTAGATTTCTTTTCTATACATTATAATACTTCAATTCAGAAGACCATTCCAAGGCATTTCTAACAGTTCCATTTAAAACAGGACAGAATATATAGACTTTATAGAGCTAGAAAGAACATGAAATAATCGTCTAATGGCTCTCCTACTGCTGCTTCTATAGAGTATTGCAGCAAAAAATTTTCCTGAAAGATAGCAAATCCTTTTCTTTAAAAGTTGGTCAAAAGGAAAATAGTTTACTCTTTTCTTTAAAGGTTAGAGAGGAGCTCCTTACATCTCCCTAGGTCCAATTAAAAAAAATTTTAATTTTTTCCCCAGTTACATTCAAAACATTTTTTACATTTGTTTTGAAGATTTTTGAGTTCTAGATTCTCTTTCTAATCCCCACCCACAATTAAGAAATCACATGTGAAGTTATGCAAAATATTTCTAAGAAAACATAGATCTCCCACCCTAATGAAAATAAAAACTCTCCAGAAAGAATTAAGTTAAAAATAAAGACAGACTAATAGAGAATGCTTTGATCTATATTCAGACTTGATTGGTTCCTTCATTATTAGTCTTTTAGAATAGGTGTGGATGATTGTATACTGAGAATAACAAAGTCATATACGTTGATCATCTCAGAACATTGCTGTTACTTTGTAGATAGTATATTTCACTTTGTTCAAGGAGGACTTTCTGGTATTTTTTCCCTGATAATATTCCACCAGAAAATTAAAAAAAAAATTCTTACATTATTAATTGTATTTCTCCTCATTTATTTTCTCTCTCTCCTTTCACCCTGTTCCTCCTCAAAAATGTTTTGCTATTGACCACTTCCTCCCTCAATACATCCACCTCTTTATCATTCTTCCAGCCTTCCCATATTCCATTTCCCTACTCTTTTCCTGAAAGGTAAGATAGATTTTTTTATTCCTATTTGCACCAGTTCTGATGAGAGTAAGGTTCACTCAATCACCCTTCCTCCCCTTCTTTCCGTCCACTGTAAAAGCTTTTTCTTGACTCTTTTTTTAAATGGCAGATAATTTGCACCATTCCACTTCTCCCTTTCTCTTTTTCCCTTTTATCTTCTGAGTGTGTGTTTTGATCCTCTTGTCATCATAATAACTTTCAATGGTCAGAACCTTTTTTTGGTTTGTTTTCTGCTCATTTTCCTAGCTTATTAATCTGCTTTTAATTATTTGTTAGAGTAGGGCTCAATTTCCAGGATGGAGGGTGCATTGTCCCAAGCTTCAGGATTTTTGTGCAGTTGTTATCAGAAATCCTTCTAGGAATCTGATCACAAACACTTTTCTACCCTGGAGCTTTTAGGTATGTCCCTGCCCCACTGTAGATGTAAGATCTAGCCTGCTGGCTGGAGCTCCGCTGACCAAGATTGTGCTCCATTCCATTTGCATTCCATTCCATTCTCATGCTCCATTCCATTTACAGCTGCCTACTTCTTTAATTGATAGAAGTCATTTTGTAATCCTATTCAGAATTATCAGCAAATTTTAATTGGCTGAGCGTTAGACACGCCAATAATGTTTAACTAGTCCAAACCTCTTGAGGTTTGTGGCTGTCACACAATCTAAACATGTTTCCTATTGAGCCTGCTAAATGTCAGCATAGCCCTGTGGACTGCTATTAAACCAAGAGGAACAGCCTTGGTTCCTTGCAAACACACCTATACCAGGGAAACATTACCGAATGAATTTGATGTCCAGGCAGAGCTGAAAGCTGCCCCTTAGTTTTATTTCACAGGTAGTGTGCGATGCTATAGACAGCTGAATTGGAAGCAGATGGCCAGAGAGGATGATGGTGAGAGTAACTTCAAGCTGTGATCCATGCCCAGGTCTGCAGAGATGGCAAGTGCGTGCTTTCTAAGAGGCAGCTCCGATCAAATGGAATTCAGCTGATCTTTGGACCACCAGACTTTTTGAGAAGAAAAAATTCTCAAGAAATTCTTCAATTCAATAAATTTTAATTGAACATAGATGATGTGTAAAGTATGCCATGTTGGATTTCGGAGATATAGTATTAAAAATGAAGCCTTTAGGCAGCATATCTTTTCCTGAGAGGAAAAGAAAAAAACATGGACACAAATAAGAAATATAAATCATATCAAAAGCAAATGCAAAGTGGTTGGGGGAACAAGGTGGGGAGAATACACTAATAACAGGGTTTCAGGAAAAGCTGCCTGAAGGAAGGTTGAACTGAACTCTAAAGGGACAGGGGCTTTTTGGGTGAAAGGAGAAAGGACCTTCTAGACGTTTTGTACTAGGAGCACCAACTTGCCTGTTTGGCTCTATGACAGAGAATAATATGAAATCAGTCTGGGCAGATAGGTTGAAGCCAGGTTAGGAAAGGCTTTAAATGCCAAAAGAGTTTGTATTTTTGCCATAGAGATAAATAGGTAGCTACAAAACTTCTTAAGCAGAACAGAGAGACATAAAGAATGAGGGAAGGGAGGGAGTGCTGTGTATCAGGCACTGCATTAAGAGCTTTTTTTTTTTTTTCCAAATATCTTCTGTAATAATTATACTAATAAATATTAGCTAAGTATATAAATATTATCTCATTTGATCCTTACAACAAACTCTGCAAACCAAATGCTATTATCCTTACTTTACAGGTGAGGAAACTGAGACAAACAGGTTAAATGACTTGTCTGGGGTCACTGCAGCCAGGAAATGCCTATAGTGGATTGGAATTCTAGTCTTCCTGACTCCTGGTCCAGAATTCTGTCCACTGTGTCAACAGCTGGTGACCCTCTCTTTTCCTGGGCCAGAGCTGTCACTGCTACTTGGGGATGATGTGGAAATTCAGTGAGGGCTCTTCTCTCCTGTTCATTCAGACCGAGGCTAGGATCAGGGCAGAGCCACCCCTGCCCCAACCCCTCATAGTCCTGTGGCTAATTGATGTCTCCTCTACAAATACTTGTGATTCCTGGGTCAGTGGCTGTCTCTATGAAAAATCTCCTCCCCTGACACTGCTCCTACTGTAGCCTTTTCCCTGGTCATCTCAGCCTTCTCTCTCTAGTTTGTCCCCTTCATTGAGCATTCTGGAATTCCCATTCTATCATTAACATACCGTCTTCATGTTAAATCTTTGTCTTATTCGATATTCTCTTACTCAGAGAAACCTGACTTTTCTAGGAAGATACTTTGTCACTGTCCACCCCCTCTGGTACTTGATGTTCCCTTTCTCATGCCCCTGGATACACTGCGCCATGAGTCAGCCATTCAGTCAACAAGCATCTCTGAAGTATTTATTACCCTTTATCTCTCTCTGCTCCAGGGTTACAAAGAAAGGTATGAGGAGAAACAGGCATCCATGCTCTGCACCTCCCTCTCATTTCCAAAGCTTCCTCTGCCACCATTATCTTTGGCCTTTTTAAAAGGAGATTGAGAATGAGAGAAAATTACTTTTTAAGCTCTAGTCCCTGACTCCATATGGGATAGGGGTGTCTTGAAATTATGATTTATTATCAATAAATGTCTAGTTTGTGCATCTGTTTTATATATCTATATTTCCAGGTCATGTAAAAATTTCTCAGGTGGAAAAGGTTTAAAGAGTCCTGCTAATGTAAACTTTTAATTCATGACTCTTATAGTATGTACTGCTTCCATGTTGAATGCCCATGCGTATTTGAAATTTAACAGTTTCTTTAAAGTATGCTTCTCGGGAAGGTCCAGAATTCATTATATCCCTCTTCTGTCTTCCCTGTCTTACATACGCACAACTTACTTGTGGTTCCATCAGATGAAGGTATTTCAAGTTCAGTATATCTGTGTGTGTCTGTCTACTCAAAAGCCTAGGTCATGAACCCCTACTGATGTGCTTACTTTTACTGGTTGGTCAAAAAACACAATTTAAAACAAATATATTTAATAAAAGAGTCAAGAAAAACATTTCAAATTATACATACCATCCATGAGGAGCACATGTGGTTTTTGGTTTTTTGTTGAGTTATTTCACTATGTCTTCATGAGAACCCTTTTGGAATTTTCTTGGCAGAGATACTGGAGTGGTTTGTTATTTCTTTATCCTGATCATTTTACAGACATGGAAACTGAAGCAGAGGCTTAAGTGGCAACAAATAAGTATCTGAGGCTAGATTTGAACCCAGGAAAATTAATTTTCCTGACTCGAGGCCCGACACTATCCACATAATCTTTAACAAAATCCTCTCCATGATTTGAGTATGTCCCAAATATATATATGTAGCACAATATGGTGAAAATGGATGCTGGGAATAAGTCACATTTATAATGCATCTTATAGATTACAAAGCATTTTCATCATGACTCACATTGGACATACAGATACTGTTCTGATTTTCTAGATGAGGAAGGGATGTCCCAGAGAAGGGGGATGGGGCATACCTGCTTTGGCTGGTACCCCCAGGAAATGGCAGAGACAGGACTTTGAATGCAGAACCAGGGATCTTCCTCTCCTTGCCTCTCCATGATGGTTCTGTAGCACTGTGAGATCATCAGGCATCAAAGAAAGATTCACTTCTATTCAGTGTGTCCCCTTTTCAGTGGGGAAAGAGATGCTCAACTAAAAGACTTGTCTGCCTAACTGTGGCTTAGACAGACATTTCACTTAACAGAATGTCTGCTCCCTAGAGGATTTTAGCTAATCAAGCCTGGGTTTTATGTAGCTGTAAGGTATAACTCCAGCACAGGCATCACATCAGACTTCTCTCAAGCATTTTCATCAGTGAAATCTATACATTCCCTACACATTAAATGACATGGCTAAAAGCACCAACCTTAGCCTTAGCATGTGTCTAGTCAGTTCATATTTTAATAATCATTAAGCGTGTGTAAGGACAGAAAAGGAGACTACATCTTAGAATATCTAAGAGAACTGTGTTATGAGGAACTGTTCAATGAGCCTCCCGCCTCCTACCATTGGTCTAAGGGAACTCTGCAGAAGTACTCCCAATCTGTTGCCTCACAGTCAGCAGATTATTTTCTAACCCATATCAAGGTGGGATTAGGCACAGTGAATAAAGTGTCCGACTTAGAGTCAAGAAGATCTGAGTTCAGATTTCTGTTCAGATATTTATTAGCTATTTGACGCGGGACAAGTCATTTAACCTCTATCTGCCTCAGTTTCCCCATCTGTAAAATAGGAGAAACATTAGCAACTATTTTATGGTGGGATTGTAAGATATGTGTAATATGATATATGATAAAGCACTTTGCAAATGTTGAAGTGCTACATAAATGTTAGCAATGATGATGATTCGTATAATTACTTCTTATTAATTCTCTGTCTCCTAGGAGGCCAAATCTGGCCTGTAACTTATCAAAGATTTGTATCCCTCCTAGGATTTATTGTCTTTGATTTGGGGCAGAGGTGGGATATCCATTTTAGCTGAGTATTGCCTATATCTTGAAAAGAATCCTGATAATCCTTCAGACATGGGCCATAGGAACAGAGCCCCAGAACAAAATACCTGGAAGATGATATACCTAATACCTGTTTTAAATTCTTTCTTAATTGGATGAAGTATGTATACACAAACAAAAAGATGACAGGCAGAAAATCCTAGACTACTTGAAAAATGAGCTAGATATTTTATAATATATATGTATATATATATATCACTAGTTATTGTTGTTTAGAGATTATAATATTGGCAGTATTTGTGTGGCAAATGTTACCATAAATCAGGGGTTCTAAACTTTTTTTCATGAACTGTCTTAGCTGAAAAATGAAGCCTGTGAACCCCTTCTTAAAATAATATTTTAAATGTAGAAAGTAAAATTCATAGCATCACAAAGGTATTGTATTGAAAATATTTTTTAAAAGTTCCCGGATTTCATGTTTGAAATCCCTAGAAATAATCATCTGAAAAAATTGTAAGCATAGTCATAAACTGTTGAAGCTGAAATTTAAATACCATGGGGTTAGAGATTTAAGACTACAAGGATCTTAAATTCCCTTGCATCTAATCTCCTCATTTTATGGGTAAGAAAACTGACAAGTTAAGTCTGGGAGTGGATCACAGAATTTTGGAGGAAAAAGAGAATATGTAGTCTAGCTCACAGCCAGGTTAAGAATCTTCTCCATGCAAAATATTTGTAATAAAATTTATATGCATCTTCCAGTTCCATTCTTGTCTTGAGAATCACTCTCTTTGAGATAGTGATAAAAGATCATATAAGTCTCATCAATCTAGTAAACTATTTCTTGATCTTTTTCTTTTTGGCAGATGTCTCAATACTATTGCATTGAATTATCTTTAAAAATGCTCTGATTTTTGTATTGCTTTAGGAATATGTGATTGAGTCAAATTATGAATAACAAATTGAAGTATGGTTCTACTGAAAATGAGTTGAAAAAATTGATATCCTCAAGTTTTCTTTAAATTATAGGGTAGTCAAACCAAAATGAGCTTTTTTTAAAAAGGAAAAATCAAAACTATTTTCAAAATTTTAAGGAAGATACTGTTTTTAGTACAAGGAGACATTTCAAGCTGAAAATTTATAAACCAAATTTCAATCATGCTGTATTTTTACATTTGTTTTTTAAAATACAAAAATATGAGAAACATAAATGTATAATATGCACACCCACATGCACATAGAGAGAAGAATACTGTAACCAGAACAGGGTAATAACTGGGTGCTTGATAATAGATGCTGACAGCCCTTACCCTTCTGCAACAGTATAGAAACAATTAAGCTTAGCACCTCATTAAGAAGAATAATTAATTAAAATGGTATACCACCATATGTAGTACATGCTTTGCTTCCTCTTCATAGCACTTGCTTCTTTTTTCCAGCCCCAAAATGGCAGCCCTCGAATGACCTCCTCATTCCATCGTAGGGTCTCTTTTCTCTTTCTTGTTCCATCAACCTCCTCCACCCCCCCCCAAAAAAAAGATAAAGAAAAACCATCTGAATTTGTCTTAAGTTGAAGAGCATTTTCATGCTGTTTTCTTAGGGTGCCACAGTGACTAATTATGAGTTTGGGTTTATAATATAGGGTCTCCCAACAGTCCTAGTGAAGAAAATAAAGTTTAAATCTTGACTAGGACTTTTGGGATGCCTTGTATAATATATTCAATGTGTGGATCATTTAAATTTTCTCCTCACATGAAACATGTGAACTCCAAATATGCCTATTTGAGGACACCTATTGATTTTAATCTCAAATATCTATGTGTGAAGTGTAGTTAATATTGCTAAAAATGTATTGCAACCCAGATGTGGTAGTAAATATACCCATTGCTTTAGCTCATTTAAATTAGTTCCTCTCTTCACTTTTCCCTCATCTACCCTTGGGAGAGATGACTGTGACATCAAAGGAGCTTCATCAGCAAACGACTCATTCCTCTTTATTTGCCTTTCCTGGTCATTTTTTAAAAATTATGTCTGACATTAGAATTATGAAGGAAGGCAATAGGCTGAGTTTGAAAAGTTCCCTTTGGAGTGTTCTTCACAGCATGAGTTGCATAGTGTGTTTCCCTCTTGTAAATTATTAGAGGGGGGATTTATTAGAGAAAACACCACTTAAAAATTTTAACAGCTGCTATAAACTGTCATTTGGTGCTCTCAGCTGACATTCAGCTGCTGAAATCTAGGACTGAGCTTTCACTTTCAGCTACTGGAGGTCTTTCAACTCCTGTTCCCATGGAAATGAGGACTAGATGAAAATAAGGTAAGGGTGTTGGAACAGACATTTTCCTTTTTTTTCCCCTTTGCCTCCCAATGGTTTCCATGGAAATGGGAACATAGAGTCCAACCCATGCTGTCGAGCAGCAATTCTATTGGAGACTGTAATAGCTGTACCCTAAGCAGGCTCTAATTCCATTTAAATTTCTACTGAGTATTGGTTGCTGCGTTTATATACCAGAATTTCAAAGGCCATTCACTGTCACGATTTTCATTTTGTTCTCAAAACAACCTGTCTTGAGGGAGACGTTATGGTGCCTATTTAATTTTTTCCACAATATTTTATTGATACTTTCTCTTTTTGAAACTACTTCTTGGTAACCCTCCCCATAGAAACTTCCCTTACAGCAAAGAAGAGTCATTTTTCTAAATGAGTCGGTATAGTGACTGCTTCCAGCAGCTTATGAATCCTTCTGTAGTCATAGATTAGCACCTCCCCACCCTGAGATGAATGATATGTGTTTCATCATCATTCCTCTGGGGGGAAAATGAGTTGCAGTTCCTGGACACAGTAAGCACTTGCTAAATAATATTGAATTTAATTGAATTCTTAATCTGAATTCTTATTAGGACCACTGCAGGCAAAAGAAACTAGGAAGGCTGGGATGGCAATTTGATGTAAGGGATTGTGCTTTGGCATGAAGGAAAACAGAATTCTGCCTCAGGCACTTATTAATAACTACATGATCCTGAGGAAGCCATTTAACCCCAATGGTCTTCAGATTCATCATCTTAAAATGGAATTCAGGGTGGACTTAATGACTTGTTGTGGTCTCCCTATTAGACTGTGAGTTCTTTTAGGGCAGGAACTTTTCTGTTGACTCTTTTTGTATCCCCAGTGTTTAGCACAATGTCTGTTATACAGCAGATGCTTTAAAAAATGCTCATCAACCGACTAATAGCAAACCTAGAAAAAGCAAATCTGGGTTTTCTGTCTCTTAAATGAACTGCTTCTTCCATTTTATCACTCTCTCTAAGACATCATGTTTAGCTTGTGCTAGAAATAATGGTAAGCCTCTTCCCTTTGTGTCAATTGTAATTTTTGTTCTTGAAATCATGGCGGCCAGAGATTCTTGTTATGTAGCTTCACAGGGAGAATATTACTGTTTTCTTAAAGTAGGTTTTTGTGACAGTGAGCCGCTTAGGATCACTGAAAATGCCATACATTTCCCCAAATGTGATAGAGCCATTTCAGTCTTGGGCATAACCCGGTATCTATGGCTCATAGCTAAGATGTATATACGTTTAATAGACTACCACAGTGGGCTGTTGTGGATGAAAGACATAATAATCCTGTTTTGTTCAACTTGCTTTTCCCAAGTTACTGATTTTACTGATTTCTTTGAAATGACTGTGGATTGCATTGAAGAGATACTTTATGCTACTCTTGTTTCTTCTTCCCTATTGCTTTAATACTTGCCCTAACTCGTGCTTTGGTAGATTACTGTAATAAAAGCAGCATGGTGGCTCAGTAGATAGAAGTGACTAAAGTCAGAAAGACCTGAGTTCAATGAGACACCAGACACTTAGTAGCTGTATGGCCCTACGCAAGTTATTTACCTTCCTTCAGCCTTAATTTCTTCATTTATACATATACATACATTGTATCAGGCAAACTGTACTATTCAATATCCCTTATGCATGCCTGATGCTTTTCTGTATAGAGGTTTTGGTTCTTAATGCTTTATGTCTGGATATTCTGTTCCTTTCCTCCCCATTCCCCTTTGAATTTCTACCCATCTTTTAAAATGTAGCAACAATATAATCTCTTCCCTGAAGCCTTCCATGAGCCATAATTTTTCTCGATTAGTCATACTCTTTCCCATGAAACGTCACATGGTACTTTGATTATATCTGATGTTTTAAGGTTTATAAAAGTACTTTATTTTTATTTTTCTTGTTTTTTTTTTAATTTTTTTTTTTCAGTTTGTCTGGTTCTTTATAACCCTTTTAGGAGTTTTCTTGGTAAAGATACTGGAAAGGTTGGCCATTTCTTCTCTAGCTCATTTTACAATGGCAAACAGTAAGACAAACAGTAAAGTTGAAGGGTTTGACCAGGGTCACACAGATAGGGTCTCAAAGCTGAATTTGAATTACAGTTTTCCTGATTCCAAGTGTGGTACTCTGTCCATTGTGTCACCCAGCAACTTCAAAATTTTTTTTTTAACTTTCTGAGTCGTGTTTTTGTCTTGGCAAGGTAATTGGGGTTAAGTGGAGTTAATCCTAGGGTTACATAGCTAGTAAGTAAGTCTTAACTCCTGACTCCTAGTACTCTATCCACTGTCCCATCTAGCTGCTCCTTATTTTATTTTGTTGATTACACTTCCTAACATCCAAATGATCCCCCCTAAAAATACATTTTTCTTTCAAATATTCATGTGTCCCTTTCTTTTGATAACATAACAATATCAGTGAATGATGAATTATTAGTTTTGTTGGCTTCTCCACATTGTCTTTATATCACTTCAGTTGTTATGCATATTGTTCTTTTGGCTCTCCTTTCTTCACTCTGTATTGTCCGTCTATCTTTGACACTTTGGCCTTGCGTTGTCATGTGGGCAATATGTTTTGTGTGCAATATGTTTCATGTTCCCTGACAGGCAGACAAAGACTTCATGGAAGCAGGAACCGTGTCTTATTGAAGCTTCTGTGTTACCCACAGCCTGGCTGTGCTCTGCATGTACTATGATCTTAAGCTTATTGGGTCATAGATGTACAGTAGGAAGGCCAGGATAGATTGTTTAGCCAAGATCACACCCAGGTCCTTTGACTCCAAATCCAGTGCCCTTTTCTTCTGTGGAGAGCTTAAAATTTTTTAAGTAACCTTCAGTCATTTAGTCTTCTCATTTAATTAATAAATGAATCCTGCTATGGTACCTATTAGGTCTTCTACTTTTTAATCTTCATAGTAAAAAGACAGCTTCTTGTCCCTAAAAATTAATCATTATCATTATCTTTTTTGGCTCCAATATTGAAATGCAAAATTTTGCAAAGGATCTATGATTTCATTAGCATAGAACACTCCAAATTGGGAACTCCCTTTACTGATTTGAGTTGCAGCCCTTCTGTAATTTAGTAGATCACTTCTAGGACATTTCAATGCTTGAAATTAAAAAATAAATAATGTTAATTTTTAACCATAATATATTCAGAAGATACTTCATTTAATAGCTGTTTATTAATTACCTTCCAGACAGATGCCCATACTAAGTATTTTAAATTATATGAAGAAATATATGGTACAGTTACTTCTTACGGGTCATATAGCTTATTTGGAAAACTGATATTTACATATGACAATTAAACAACTAAAAACATGATAAATGTCAAATGAGTGATATAGGTGTAGATGCTATAGGTATTTAGTCAAGACAACAAGCATTTCTAGAAGGTTGTTTTTTTTTTTTTTTTTTTTGGTTGTTGGGGTTTTTTGTTTGGGTTTTTGCAAGTGACTTCCCCTGGGACATACAGCTGGTAAGTGTTAAATGTCTTAAGACAGGATGTCAATTCAGGTCCTTCTGACTCTAGAGCCAGTGCTCTATCCACTGTGCTATCCAGCTACCCTGAGTAAGCACATACTGTGTTCCAAGAGTTGTGCTAAGCGTTGGATCTACAAAGAGGCAAAAGACAAATGTTGCTCTCAAGAAGCACGTGTAGAAAAGTGAGAAATCATTGTGAGCTGAAATAAAGGGGGAAAGTTTCGTGTAGGAGGTAGAATTTGAACAAGTCTGAAATATGAATTCGGTTTGGATAGGAAGAGAATGTTTCATGACAAATGGAGTGAGATTCAGCACAGAGCAACCTATGTGCTGTGTGCAGACACTAGAATAGCCTGGCTGGCTCGTCTGGATTGTAGAACCTAAGGTAGAAAAATTAAGCTGGCACAAGATTTTAGAGGACTCTGAATACCAAATGTAACACGTTTGGACTTTATATGTAGGCCTTGAGAAACATCTGAAGATTTGATCAGGAAAGAAAACAGGAAATTAGTGGATTAAAAGCGTCACTGTGTGGATTGGATTTGATAGCAGGCAAACTAAAGACAGAGAAATAAGTTTGAAAGCTATTGCAATGATTGTTATAGTCAGACACCTGTGAAAAATGCTAAGGATTTTCATTTCCCGCAATAATATTGTCAAACCTACACTAAAGGAATCTTTTGGAGGCAATTACATGTGTTCACTACTCAGATTTTGCTCTGATGTGCTGCCCCCAGAGAAATGCCCATTCTGAAAGCTCCAGAAGAGATTACCACCAGGATGTACTTATGCCTAACTGTGAAGTATTCAAAACACATCAGATAATTTTTCTCTTAATACTCTCAACTGAGCTGAAAAATATATCCATTTAAGTTTGAGCTCAATGGCATACTACTTACGTTATTATAATAATAAGACTGGAAAAGGACCAGGAAAGATTATTTGAATTATCCTCTTGCCTCGAAATTGGAATGAAACGGAATGATCCCAGACCTGTGAAAATCTATCCTATTTGAAGGGCCTCCAGGAAAAGCTTACCACAGCCTTCATTAGTAACCCTTTCTGTAGTTGGCTCCAATAACAAAAAAAAAAAAAAAAAAGTCAGGAAGTTTGTTGCGATGAAAGATGAGTTCATTTGGAATTGAGTACAAATATTTTGTGAATGAATCAAAATAGGAGATAGTTCAAAAGATTGGCTTATTTTATAGACAAGCTACATTTGAATTATTACTATTCTCTGAATAATAATTATTATACCTAATAATTATATAGTACTTTAAGCATTGCAAAGTGCTTTCATAACAACACTAGAAGGTAAATATTGTTATTATCCCAATTTTTTTTGTTCAGTCATTTCAGTCATGTTTTGCTTTCCTATTTGGGGGATTTTCTTGGCAGGGATACTGGAGTGGTTTGACATTTCCTTCTCCAAGTCATTTAGCAGATGAGGAACTGAGACAAACAGCATCAGATAGCTAATAAGGTCTGATACCACCCTTGTACTCATCAAGAGGACTCTTCCTGACTCCAGCCCCCCTATCCAGGTGTACCCTCAATTTTGCAGGGGAAAAAACTGAGACTGTGGGTGAGTTTGTGATTTGCCTAACTCACATAGCTAGTCAGGCTAAATTCCTGAAACTAAATTTGAACTCAGGCCTTGAATCTAGAGCACTAATAATAACTGGTTTAGTTCCCCATACTTGAAGAACAGTTATCCATGACTCACCTGTGTCTTACGCCCCACACCAAATGGCCTTTTTATCTGTCAATTCTACCTCTACAGTGTCTCTTGTTATCTCTCTCTATCCCTTCCTTCCCACTCCCACTTATTATCTCATACCTGAGTGACTGGAGTGACCTCATAATTGTTCTCTCCCCAATTTTCCCTCTGTTTATATATATTGCTATCATTTTATCTAACTAAAGCATCATCCTACTTATTTTTCATAGGCTTCTCTGCTTTAGTTCTAGCTCCCCTATTATACATTAGTCAAAGTATGTTCATTTCTTCTCATCAAACGCACCTTGTTCTTTCTAGTTCTTCCTTTGTGCCTGGCACACTGTAAGTGCTTAATAAGTGCTCCACTGTTGATGCTATTGAATGCCTTCCCTATATGTCTTGGCTTGTTTACATTCTAACCCATCCTTCAAGGGTAACCTACTCCACATACCATTTCTTCAGCAAAGTGTTCCCAGCTTGCCATCATCAGGCATCTTCCTTATGACATTTTTGTAGATTTTGCCTTATAAATATTAACCCTTTAAGGTATTTTAAAATATCTTTTAGACTCTTATTTTTTTCAGTGACTTATTTATGCTTCCCTGCACCTTGTGCAATATTATTCAATAAATAGTCCAAAAAGGCAATCTTAAGATTGGTGGTAGAAATTGTAGAGACACAGATTTCAGTTCACTCTAAGGAAGAGTTTTTTTTAAATAATTAGAAGTATCCAAAAATGGAGTAGAGAATGGATTACTTCACTCTTAGGATGTCCCTTTAGGGTTTTTGGCAAAGATTGAACCTCTTGTCAAAGAAATGAAAGATGTCAAGGATATATTAAATGGAATTTCTAGTTCTTAAAAAAGTAAGTAGATGTATGGGCATGTATACATACATTGTATTTAACATATACTTTAACATATTTAACATGTATTGGTCTACCTGCCATCTGGGAGAGGGGGTAGAGAGGAGGGGAAAAATTGGAACAAAAGGTTTTGCAACTATCAATACTGAAAAATTACCCATGCATATATCTTGTAAATAAAAAGCTATAATAAAAAAAAAGGAAGTAGAGTTCTTAACTCTAGTGAAAGTGCTAATAAGTTATATATGGAGAGTGTCCTTTTAACTGAGTAAACAGTTTCCACTTGATTCCTTGATAATTGCTAAAATGCATAAAAAGCTCAATTTTACTTTTAGTTCAGAATGAAACAAAGGGTAGAGTATAATGTTAATGCCGTTCTGTGATATTGGAATCAGAAGTTCATATTTAAATTTATTTTTCAATGTCTTCTCTGCCAACTTTTGCTCTAGATATAGAAAATGGAAAAATTTGCACGAAAATCCTTTCACTTAACAAAACCATTCCTGTGCCAGCTAGTCCATAAAGTATTTGCCTTTTTTTAAAAAAAATTCTAAATAAAATTCTAAATAAATATAATGAGCTAGTCTGGGAGGAAAGGAGGAAAACCAAAATGAATAGATAAAGATAATTGAAAGAATATAAAATTAAGGAAAAAGGAAAAGTACCTAAAACATAATTAGGCATACTGAAAAATTATGAACTGAAGGCATAGGGACAGTAGAACTCTTTCACTTCCTTTCCATTCTATACTTTCCTAATCCTTTTGTTTTCTTTTGTAAAATAGTAACTTTTTTTTCCTATACATATTTAACATTTCTTCTTAGTGATGATTTTTCAGGTCTTTTTTCCTAAATTTTGCCTTAGGGTTGAAAACTTGAATCTTATATGGATGGTTTTAGAATCATCTTTGAACTTCTACTATCTTCTCTTAGCCAAGTCACTTTCATTCAGTTTCTCCTCACTTGTAAAAGTAAAATCTAGATAATTGAAATAATATAAAACATTGCTTCTTTTTCTTTGTTCCCCAATTTTTTTTGTTTCCCCCTCCCTGATAGTTATTGTTCAATTCATCTTCCCAAGAGACAATGTTTTCCAGATTTCACCATCATTAGTTTTGCATATTAGTCTTTTGAATTTCACTTCTTATAGTGTAACTGTATCTGTTGTATGCTATAGCTTTTTAAGGGAAGAGAATACTTTTGTATCTCATTTTTTATCAATTCCATTGTGACCAGAATCTTAAAGTACTTACTCAGGCTTCTTAGCAGTCATAAACTGTGGTGAAAAGGACAGGACAGTAATCTTATCTGCTTGGATGACTATAAAGAACAAGGAGAAATCTTAGGTTACTTTTTTTTTTTTTAACCTGCAACTCTATTAAAGTTGAGTCTTAAATAAGCTTAATTAACTTTCTGGGGAAAAAAAAAAAGAGAATATCATGTTTCTATGACCTAAGTTTGAGAATACATCTACTTAATGTACTATCTGGATTCCAACCAATACTGTTGTAATGTGTAACAGGATCTAGTGGATTGTATATCATCTTAGATCTTAATTTTTAGCACTTTTTAATCATTGCTATTATTCTCTAGTTCAACATTGTGCTATAATCTTTAACTGATAAACTTCTAGCCAAAAAATCACTTAAAAACTTGATTTAATTTTAGACATACTATACCTTTTTTTTTTTTTAAGAGCATTGAAATACTCAGCAACTTAATAAATTATTAAGATGTGGCTTTACAACTTTTAAAAGAGAATGAGCATTGTGTATCCCCATGCTTGAACATACACTAATGATTAATGAATATAGTGAGTAAGAATGGGTATGCATTTGTTGTTGTGTTGCTTTTCAGTTATCTCTGGACTCTTTGTGACCCCATTTGGGATTTTTTTATTTTTTTTTTTGGCAAAGGCACTGGGATAGTTTTTCATTTCCTTTTTTAGCTCATTTTATAGATGGGGAAACTGAAGTAGACAGGATTAAATGACTTGCCCAGGATCACACAGCTGATAAGTGTCTGAAGCTGGATTCGAACTCAGGAAAATGAGTTTCAATGTAAAAGGGAATGGAGGAAGGATATCACTTGTAAACCCAAAGAGAAACATGTAAAAAGACTGGCACCAAGGGACATGGGCTTTTGATGGAGAAAACATCTCCTTCCCATTTTCCTTCAGATAATATCCCTGAAGCTAGATTCTTTGTTCCATACAAAAGTTGATAAGATGGGAATGATTTTGGATCAGGGTACTTCATCCCTGATTTTTTTTAATAGTAGAAAACTTTGTTAGCTCTCCATTGAACCAAATCAATCCAAATTATTTAGATGATTTTCCAATATAATGAATAATGTTTGTGTTGTGTTGTTTTCCAAGATATTTCTAATCCAATCTTTTTACCTTCAATATCACACCACATCCTGTGAACGCTTAATAAATGCTTACTGGCTGGCAAATAGCATTGGACCTGAGAGGGGAATAAATAAGCTCCTCTTTGTCTGGGACCCAGTGACTCTAAAGATTGCATCTGCCCTTTTTAAGCCACTTAATTTAGCACTTTCTAAATTGCCCTACATTTATTTTTCTCACACTGGGCTTAGTTGAACAAATTTAATCAATGAAACAGTGACTTATTAATAATAAAATCAAACTAAAAATAACTTGCTTTTCTGTAGCACTTGAAGATTTACAAAATGGTTTCCCAGAAGCCTATGAAGTCTGTCATATAAGTATTATTATTCTCATTCCCCTCATTTTTGCAGATTAGAAAACTCTGGAACTCATAAAAGGTGATATAACAACCCTTGGGGTCACCATAGCCAAGAGCTGTGATTTGAATCCAAATCTTTTTGAGACTGCATCTAGCACTTTTCCCACTTGACTCTGTTGGCTCTCATGTTATACTCCCAAGACCTGAGGAGGTTAATTCACTTACCAGTGTGCCGATCTTATTTCTCATTTTCAGTGTCTCCATTTCACAAATTGGAGAAACAAGCATGGAGATTATGTGACCTTCTAAGATCTCATAGTGCATTAGTGATTAAATGGGCAGAATTTAGCTTTCTTGACACATTGACTAAACTACTAGACTGTTTTTGTTATTTTTTACTCTTGGAATATTTCATCAGAAGAGATTCCTTCTCAGTATCTACTACATTTTGTTTGTCTTGTTGCATGGATTTGGGGGAAAGGGAATTATTTGGTCATTTTCCCTTTTGGCATGTTATATTAACGTGTGATTATCAGTATTATTAGTAGGATTTCCATAATTCCCCCATCAGCAATCAAGCTATCAATCCCCATCCCACAATGGATGGGGAATTGTAATCTTTACAGACCTTTGGTTTCACATCACAGAGGAATGTTTCTTTTCTAGCAATATCATTAGAGCAATCATTTTGGATTTATGTATGTTGGTATTTATAACTTGTCATTAATTGATGCTGACTGATTCTCCAAAGTCAGATCTCAGCCAGTGGATTGGAATTACTCAAATATTTAGCTATTTTATTCATATTTATACTATAACCTGCTATTTGAGAGAAAACCTTCCAAATTTGTTCATTTAGAAGAGAGAAATTTTGTAGAGCTGTGTCCATAAAACTACAGTCCAAGTTCAAGTGAAATCTTTATCATTTGGTTCACAAGTTCATCCTGCAAAATATTGTGACATGCTCTCTACCTTGTGATTTCCTATTAGATCCCTGGTTGCAACAGGAAGTTTGTATAACCAACCAGATTGTGCTATTTTTTTTCCCTCTGCCTATTCTAACTAAACTGGTTATTCTAGTAACGTTTCCAGTCTTATGTAAAAATCAGGAAACTTCATTTAATTATTTGCTGATGAAAAGTCTAATTACATTTATTAATTCATTTTTTTAAAATTTGCATGGATGATTCAAGCTTCCAAATTTACTGGTAGGTACCTTATTAATCAAACAGCAGTCCATGACAACTGTGGTGGTTTAACTAACTGAGTCCCAAGGCTATTTCTATGCAATTTAATTCTACAAAGATGTCTTAAATATCTGCTATATGCAAGATACTATGCTGGGATCCTATGCTACCCAGACAAAAAAGGAAAGGATTTCTTCCCTAAAGGATTTTGCATTACAATAGCATTCAAAAGGCTGATCCTGCCTATATTTTTAAA